>NC_092252.1:11019611-11244611 GCF_036320965.1 Panulirus ornatus | reverse complement strand
CCTCACTAACACCAGAAACTTTGAACGGATATGAAAGAAAGAAAGAAAGATTATTAGAATGAATGAGTAAATCTTAGATGTTTTCATGTTTCTAAACAGTAAAGAAAGAGGCATTTTACCACTTCATGATAAACTACTATAGTTGAGCAAAACATAGAATTTGAATGTAATATTCACCTTTACTGGTTCAAGTAATTTGATACATTCCTTGCATTTTTTCATGGCTCACATTGTTGATTCACTCTCCCAACATATGGCAAATGATTGGCAGGTTAAGAGAATGTTTCATAGTTCTGCTGAAGAGATGGGTAGATGCAGCAAGAAAGCAAATAACATTTCATTGGAAATTGTTAGAGGAATGATTGGGGATCAGGTCCTCTAGAAGTATTTTGTGAATTGGCATGTTGATCTTACAACATTAAAGATTAATTGAGCACAGGAAAAAATAATAAGAACTTATATAGATATAGAAGTCCATGTTTAACATACTTCATATGGGTTGAAGATGTGTATGAGTGATTTCAAAGGTATACATACTAATCCACCCTAAGAAAGTTGAGAAAGGTGTTGATAGATAGACAAATAGATAGTTCAACTGATGTTCAATATCCATTTGCTTTAATCCAATTACTGTGGGTGGGATGTATATGTTGTAGTTTTTTTTTTTTTTTTTTTTTTTTTTACTATGGCTGGGGCATGTACGTCATTAATCCTGGAATTGGCCACCTCTACCTCAAGGTGAAATGTATGGCCATTGATGCTTGTAGTAGCATCCCACTTATTGTTTTTAGACACTACAGCCTAAAGTTAATTGAATTGTTTCACTAGTCAGTATTTTTGGAGATGTCAAGGAAATGGCATGAGCCCTCTTTATAAGATTTTGAAGCTGTGCCACTCCTATGAGATTATAAGTATTATTGATGAAAACCCAAAATTATCAAAATCTGTTTGTGATGAAAATGCTTACAAAAAATACCACGTCTCATTGCATATGTCTGTATTATTTCTGGAGCACCTAATACACTAGACAGCGGAGGAGCATGTATTTAAAGATGTGCAGCAGATGAAAATATTGTCTAACCAAGTCATATTGTGTATCATTTTATCTTGAAAATTTCAGTTTAGTTAATTGTGATATCACACGAGATTTTCACTTAGAACATTTGAAAATATCCTGCATACATGGTGTCCATGGATATTGTGATGTCTGCAGTGAACAGATTAATATTTTCAAATATTACAAGGAAAACTATTCCTCAGCTTTATTAAGGTGTGCCTGCAGGAACTCATGGAGTTTCCTGTTTTGAGCAGGGATAGAATTATTAGATTAATTGTACCTCTTAGACACATCAGTGATATGTGCACAGTGAAGAGGGCTCACAGGAAACTGTATGGAAAACAACCTGCATCGATCATTAGATTTCTTCATTTTCAGTAGGCAGATAGTCCTAGAGAAACTATTCTCATATATTCCCAGGCAAGTTGATTGGTTGGTCCACAAGTTTAGAGTTGGGTGTATCATTTGCCGACATGTTATCTACTTAGGACAATTTAACTTTTCTTTGTCATTTATTTTTATGCCTTTTATCCAGGGCTTAGTGTATGGGTATAATATATATATATATATATATATATATATATATATATATATATATATATATATATATATATATAAACAAGTTTTAGTTTTAAAATGTTTTAAATAAAAACTTTAATTCTCTCTATGTGATTTCCAAATTTGCAACACTTTTTTTTTTAACATTTCAAGGGAATGTCTCACAGCAGCAGTTAACTATCATTATTATTTTATACAATATATATCAGTTTTAAGTAAGTAAGGTTGTAGATGCTATAATGAAGTAAATTGTGAGTGGTACCTGAACACATGAAATTACTTGGTGAACATGAAACTCATTCTCAAGCAGAGCAGAGACTTTTCCAAATCAGTGAGTGATTATAGTATTTCTACACTGTTTCTCTTGCTACCCAACACTAAACACTAGCATGCCTTGCATGGCATTTCCCTCAGTTAGTGAATGTTTGAGCTATGACCATGAAAGTAAGTGTGTTCATATTCTATTCAGATTTGAACATCATAAAGAATCTGTTATCACTTGCTGGAAATGGAAATATCAGAATCTTTCTTATTTCCACCAAAATCAAATATTTTGATATGCATTTTGGGTGCAGTTCCTTGTTTATGATCATGTGACAGCAAGCTCAGAACACGACTTGCTTTCTTTATCAGAGTCATAGTATGCTAGTGCTGTTATTTTGATATTCCTGTAAGGCATATTTTGGTATAATGTCTTTGTGCTGTCAGATGTTTGTGCATATCCTATTCTGATTTCACAGTTGTACTATAGTGTTACCCTTGACTTCCCTGTTTTTCCTTACTTTACAAAATTTATTCCAATGCCCACTGGCTTACAAACACACCAGATATACAGACACTCAGTATTGTATGGAAAACCTTTCATTGTTTTAAAGTGGTTTTAGCTATTTGTACAGCAAGCTCATAAATGATATCTGCTTACCTTAGTAGGACATTAATCTTTTGTCATGAACCAAGCATAATTAGTATAATACTAGTCTGTAAAATACCCAGTTGTTTGTTTCAAAACCCACTGCCTTTGTATATCCTGTCTGGTGGAATTGTGAGAGAAGTAGACAAAGCGGTACTTTTATCTCTTGTAGGTTGGAACTTTTTCATGTTCTTTAATTGTAAGAAGAGCAGTTCAGGTTTTCTTCATAACTTTTTATTTTCAACATGATTTATTTTGCTCTTTGCAGAATTACAATTGATTCAAAGAGGATTTTTATTTGTTTTAAAGTTGTGTTCCCAGTATGGCACCGCTTGAGTCTTGGGGCATTGGTAGTGCTGCGTGTGTGTTGTGATCGTGTCCCTCTCTCTCTCTCTCCCCTGTGCCCCTGGCTGGTTCTGCCCCCAACCACCACCACCACCACCACCATCATCATCAACAACAACTACAACAACAACAACACTACTACAACAACAACAACAACACTACAACAATAACAACAATGATAATGACAACACCACCACTGCCATTTTTAACACCTTCATTACTGTTACTATCATCACTGTTATATCTACCAATTTCGTTCATTATTGTTATTCCTTATGTCACCGCCACTTCCACCATCATCATTACCTTCATTGTCTTGATCACTACCACTATATTCATGACCATTATCATATCTGACATCTCCTTGATGACTACCACCTTCACTAATGAATTCTACTACTAATACTTTTGACTTTTTCCACTGCTATGAACAATGCTATTGTTGCTACCATTGTAAACACACCATCATAACCACTATCTTCAACAACTGTGTTGTTGTCACCACCACTATCATCATCATCACTATCTTAACCATCACTGCCACCACCTCCACTCCTGTCACGAACACTGTTATGACCATCACCAACACAACAAACATAACCAAAACCTTGCACATAAAAAATGTATCACTACTACTACCACATACATCACTTCCACACCACCACCACCACCAATGCGCCGTCCAGGTGGTGGCTGGTCCACAGTGAACATGATGACGTGATGGCTCATTTTAGGCGCAAGTACGATGTCATGAACCCCCACAACCTGTATACACTACTTGCTGAGAGGCTCCTGGTGCATGAAGAAACGCTCACCCTGTCAACCTACAACTGTCTCTATGAGGTAAGACATATAGCACTGAAAACATAAACTATTAGTGAGTTATCCTTTCTTCCCTTGTTGTTCCACATCATGAATGACAAAACAATAATAATGGATTTTTTAAGGAAATTGTACTATATTAAAAAAATTTAACTAAATATGTATGTCTTGTTAATTAATTTTGTCAGTTTTCTCATACTATATCAATATTTTTGTCACTAAGCACAATGGATATAGGGCATTTTTCCCTATATGGTCTTTTACTACATGATTAACGAGAATTAATGTTTTTCTTTATTTTTAAATAATATCTTCCATCTTATGGTGACAGATCCTGACAGAGCACATTAGTCAACAAGTGATGTACTGCAAACATCCTGAACCAGAATCACATTACCGGTTAGAGAACCCAAGTGAGTAACATCATTTCAGTAATATAGAAAAACATAGAAAAGAATGAAATTATGAAAATTTGGCTCTCGCAACACTTTTGTCTCTGAAAAGATGAAAATACCTTAAGGGTTGAAGTGATTCATAGGAATAAAGAATAATTAAGGTCCTGGGTGTATTAAAGTATGTGGAAGGAGAGATTATTATCTGTTAGGGTAAAGATGGGTATGTTTGAATGTAAAGTAGTCCCTTTAATATTATATGGACGTGGGTCTTTGCCTTAAATGCAAAAGAAAGGAAGAGGTTTTACGTTTTAGGAATGAAATGCCTGAGATCGGTATGTGGTGTGAGGAGGGTTGATTGTATAAGGAATGATATTGTATGGGAGAGTTATGGAAGCAACTACAACCTGATTAAGAGTTTTGACAAGGGTATGCTGAAATGGTTTAGACATATGAAGAGGATGAGCACTGATTGATGAAGAGGAAATGGGTCAGAGGTATAGGGAGCAAGGAGGAGGGGTAGACCAAGAAGAGAGAACTGAGTAAAGGAGGCTCTGGGATATCAGGGATTATACATATATCTTGGAACGTGAGAGATATGCTTGAGATAAAATGAGTTGTGTCATGGGTAACACTAGGACTTTTTCATAGAAATTGGTCCTAGGGTAATTATGATGATAATAGTAATGATAATTTTTTTTAATTTATTTTACTTAATCGCTGTTTCCGATTGGGAACATCAGTAAGGTAGT
Source organism: Panulirus ornatus (assembly GCF_036320965.1). Taxonomy (NCBI): domain Eukaryota; kingdom Metazoa; phylum Arthropoda; class Malacostraca; order Decapoda; family Palinuridae; genus Panulirus; species Panulirus ornatus. The sequence goes on along the minus strand of NC_092252.1, from coordinate 11,239,775 downwards.
GCCAGGAAACAGACGAAGAATGGCTCGTTGATTCATATACACATATATATACATGAATGATGATGATGATGATAATGATAATGATGATAATAGTAATAATGATAGGGGAGAAAGAATACCTCACACGTATTCCCTACGTGTCCTAGAAGGCAACTAAAAGGGGAGGGAGTGGGGGGCTGGAAATCCTTCCCTCCCGTTTATTAATTCTGCAAAAGAAGGAACAGAGAAGGGGGCCAAGTGAGAATATTCTCTCTAAGGCTCAGTCCTCTGTTCTTGGTGCTACCTTGCTAACATGGGAAATGGCGAATATTTATTCATTTATTTATTTTGCTTTGTTGCTGTCTCCCGCGTTAGTGAGGTAGCGCAAGGAAACAGACGAAAGCATGGCCCAACCCACACACATACACATGTATATACATACACGTCCACACACACACAAATATACATACCTATACATCTCAACGTATACATATATATACACACACAGACATATACATATATACACATATACATACCTATACATCTCAACGTATACATATATATACACACACAGACATATACATATATACACATATACATAATTCATACTGTCTGCCTTTATTCATTCCCATCGCCACCTTGCCACACATGAAATAACAACCCCCTCCCCCCTCATGTGTGCGAGGTAGTGCTAGGAAAAGACAACAAAGGCCCCATTCGTTCACATACAGTCTCTAGTTGTCATGTAATAATGCACCAAAACCACAGCTCCCTTTCCACATCCAGGCCCCACAGAACTTTCCCTGGTTTACCCCAGACACTTCACATGCCTGGTTCAATCCATTGACAGCACGTTGACCCTGGTATACCACATCGTTCCAATCCACTCTATTCCTTGCACGCCTTTCACCCTCCTGCATGTTCAGGCCCCGATCACTCAAAATCTTTTTTACTCCATCTTTCCACCTCCAGTTTGGTCTCCCACTTCTCCTCGTTCCCTCCACCTCTGACACGTATATCCTCTTGGTCAATCTTTCCTCACTCATTCTCTCCATGTGACCAAACCATTTCAAACACCCTCTTCTACTCTCTTAACCACACTCTTTTTATTACCACACATCTCTCTTACCCTATTATTACTTACTTGATCAAACCACCTCACACCACATGTTGTCCTCAAACATCTCATTTTCAGCACATCCACCCTCCTCCGCACAACTCTATCTATAGCCCACGCCTCGCAACCATATAACATTGTTGGAACCACTATTCCTTCAAACATACCCATTTTCGCTTTCCGTGATAATGTTCTCGACTTCCACACATTATATATATATGGTGTGTGATGTCTCCATGGTTGTTTAATTTGTTTATGGATGGGGTTGTTAGGGAGGTAAATGCAAGAGTTTTGGAAAGAGGGGCAAGTATGAAGTCTGTTGGGGATGAGAGAGCTTGGGAAGTGAGTCAGTTGTTGTTCGCTGATGATACAGCGCTGGTGGCTGATTCATGTGAGAAACTGCAGAAGCTGGTGACTGAGTTTGGTAAAGTGTGTGGAAGAAGAAAGTTAAGAGTAAATGTGAATAAGAGCAAGGTTATTAGGTACAGTAGGGTTGAGGGTCAAGTCAATTGGGAGGTGAGTTTGAATGGAGAAAAACTGGAGGAAGTGAAGTGTTTTAGATATCTGGGAGTGGATCTGGCAGCGGATGGAACCATGGAAGCGGAAGTGGATCATAGGGTGGGGGAGGGGGCGAAAATTCTGGGGGCCTTGAAGAATGTGTGGAAGTCGAGAACATTATCTCGGAAAGCAAAAATGGGTATGTTTGAAGGAATAGTGGTTCCAACAATGTTGTATGGTTGCGAGGCGTGGGCTATGGATAGAGTTGTGCGCAGGAGGATGGAGGTGCTGGAAATGAGATGTTTGAGGACAATGTGTGGTGTGAGGTGGTTTGATCGAGTGAGTAACGTAAGGGTAAGAGAGATGTGTGGAAATAAAAAGAGCGTGGTTGAGAGAGCAGAAGAGGGTGTTTTGAAGTGGTTTGGGCACATGGAGAGAATGAGTGAGGAAAGATTGACCAAGAGGACATATGTGTCGGAGGTGGAGGGAACGAGGAGAAGAGGGAGACCAAATTGGAGGTGGAAAGATGGAGTGAAAAAGATTTTGTGTGATCGGGGCCTGAATATGCAGGAGGGTGAAAGGAGGGCAAGGAATAGAGTGAATTGAAGCGATGTGGTATACCGGGGTTGACGTGCTGTCAGTGGATTGAATCAAGGCATGTGAAGCGTCTGGGGTAAACCATGGAAAGCTGTGTAGGTATGTATATTTGCGTGTGTGGACGTATGTATATACATGTGTATGGGGGGGGGGTTGGGCCATTTCTTTCGTCTGTTTCCTTGCGCTACCTCGCAAACGCGGGAGACAGCGACAAAGTATAAAAAAAAAAAAAATATATATATATATATATATATATATATATATATATATATATATATATATATATATATATATATATATATATTCTTTCTTTCAAACTATTCGCCATTTCCCGCGTTAGCGAGGTAGCGTTAAGAACAGAGAACTGGGCCTTTGAGGGAATATCCTCACCTGGCCCCCTTCTCTGTTCCTTCTTTTGGAAAATTAAAAAAAGAAGATAATGAGAGGGGAGGATTTCCAGCCCCCCACTCCCTCCCCTTTTAGTTGCCTTCTATGACACGCAGGGAATACGTGGGAAGCATTCTTTCTCCCCTATCCCCAGTGATAGTAAATAAAAGATAAATATATATTAACTTCTGCACCAGGGGACCATTCTTTTCTTACGAAGTTCCTGCAACACCCAGGAAGCTGACCACAGCCATGAGTCGGGACCGTAGGTCATAAAGTTTTGTGATGTTGAATGTCTGTCTGTATTTGAGTGCTCATTGTCCTTTTTATGAAAGTTGCATCAGAGGCATGAAGGGTCTTAGGATATGTTGAAACTGTGTTTTTAGTGTTGTAGTGACAGCTGATGTCCAGAGCATAGATGTGAGTGTGACTCCCATTTGTATGGGGAGTGTGATTTCTGATGGGTGTATGTCTGGTGGACTGGAGTTTAAGATTGAGTTGGGAGGTCAGTTGTTTGTGCTTGTCAGGATGATTAGTTGTGCATGTGTTTTGTCTTTGTTTCATTTGTTGGAAGTGTGTGGATCAGTGAGTAAATGTTACTGAAGTGTGATTGTGAGATAAACTTTTTATATCTACATAGAGGTTGGTGGTTAATTATAGAGTGGCTTGGATGGGAGGGGTATAGTGTTACTGCATAGAATTAAGTGCTGGGCATGTTAAGGTAGGACTGTTATGGGAGTGTTGAGGTTTGCCTGAGGTAGTAGGAGATCTTGTAGGAAGAGGTTGAAGAGAGTTGGAGGAAGAACTGCTCCTTGGGGAGCTGCATTGTAGAGTTTAAGTGTTTTAGAGATGAAGCCATTATGATTGACTTTGCCATTGCGGTTGGCAATGAAATTGGTCAGCCACTTTTTGTCATTGTTGTTGAGGATAGTTTTGGGGGACTGTCAAATGATTTTTTGTTGTCTTTTGTCACTATTACTTTGTGGGAGGTGGGGTTGTGGTTGATTTAATTCATCAAGCATATTTTGTGTGAGGTTATTGTGTAGTGTCATTGTTTAGAGTTTGGAATTGAAGCTGTGCTGTGTTAGGAAGAGTTGGGTGTTTTGCTTCAGTTTTGGATTAGATTTTTACAGAGTTTGTATACTGAGGATAGAAGAGGTTCAAGAGGGTAGAAGGTGGAGTTTGTGGTTTGGAGGTCTATAGGCTTGGTATTATGTTTGTAGGTTTCCAGATTTTAAGGATTTTTTTGTGTAGCCAAGAATAATTGAAGATATTTTTAAGGGCTTAGATTGGAAACAGGCCATTGTGTTTTGTATGAGAGCTTGAAATGCCAGGGCCTGTAGCAGAAGAGTTGCTTATATCAGTGGGAGTGAAGGGTTGTTGGGCAATTTGTGTATGGATGGATTTTGTGTTGTTTTTTATGAATTTCCTGTTTAAGGATAAGTAGGTTTGCAGCTGATTGTAGAGTAGAATTATATGAGTATGCTTTTGTGTGCTTTAGAATGGATTTCATGAGAATATTTCAGGAGTGCTTCATGAATGGGGTTTGGGCTGGTGCGATAAGAGTGGATTTTCTTTAATGAGCAGAAGAGTTGGTTGCATGGGTCTTGTTGTACATTTGTTGAGGTAGGAATGCCAGTTATCAGTTTGTTGTTCACTGATTAGGTTAGTGAAGGTGTTGTGTAGGGTTTGGATTTTTCTCTGATTTTCTCTGAGGTGTGTAACTCATGGGGAGAAATTTGGGTTGTATTTCCTTTTGTCCCTCTGTGATATGTGCTTTTAGTTGGTTAGGTTGTAGATGATGATGAAATGTGAGATTTCATGATCTAGGGATGAGGAATTATATATATTGAAGGTATGGAACTTTGTTTGTATGTACTGTTTAAGGGTGGATGAGGAATTATATATATTGAATGTATGGAATTTTGTTTGTATGTACTGTTTAAGGGTGACCAGACTACTTTCCTATTGTTTAATTTTTTTGGTGGGCTGTGTTGATTGGACGGGTTAGATGGAAAGTTATAAGGATGGACAAGTGGTCAGAAGATTGTTCATGCAATAGAGTCAATTGATTCTTGTGTGTAGTGCTGGTGAGCAGATTGTGATGTCTAACAAGGTCAGCTGGTGTGGATGGTTGCATAAGTTGATGATATTGAGAAGTTGAAGGTGGTTTATGATTAATTCACCTGAGGGATTATGGGTTTGAGAGCTGAGCCATGTGGAATGGTGGGTATTGAAATCTACGTAGAGATAGGTATTGGGCATGCTGGTGAGATTCTGTAGTTGGGAAGTGTATCCTGGGAGGACATGCAGAAAGGAGGGGGGATGTAAGGAGATATTGATTATGTTGTAGTTAGTACTGTAGAGTTTATTTTCATGATTTGTATTTCTATGGTGTTGTTGATGTCTGTGAGCTGTTTTCTGGTGTCACTGGTGTTCGAAAAAGGTATGTTCTGGTGAGTGAATGTTAAGAAACCTCTTTGTCCATGATGTTTCTCGTTTCGTACGGTTGTGTGATGTTTCTCGTTTCTTACGGTTGTGTAGTTGTAGAGTGATAGATCTGGGTGTGAGTCTGATTTCTTGGTTGCGTGGTATGTGGATGTTGCGTTCTCAGAGTTGGTTGAGAATTTCTTGTGTGTTGTTTTTGATGTCATTGGTCGTTAAGTTGCAATATGTTACTTTATCATTGGGATTTTGGGGAGTAGAATAGTTTGTGAAGAATAAGAGTGGGCATGCTCTTTAAAGTTGTTTGCTGGGTGTCTGTGCTGGAGGTGAGGGGAGGTTTGTGTTTGGGATTTTGGAATTGCTATCGGAGTTGATCCTGCATTTTCAGTGCTCTAAATAGTCTCAGATGGATACAGTGATGTGCAGTCATGGAGATACCAATGAGTGCAGTTGTAGTGTCTGATGGAGTACTGCTTTATGGTCATAGGAATTTGGCGTTGTGGGCAAAGGAAATTCTGAAGGTCTAGGGTTAATGTCACCAGCTTGCATTAGTAGCTGGGAGATGATGACTAGGTCATTATCTACCAGTAGTGAAAAAATTGTGAGTGAATATGTAAACTGTATGCAAATGTTCCATAGTCTGGCACAGCAGCTGGGGATAACTTAAGACAGTCCTCTACATGGGAACAGGGATAGGTGAGACCCTTTGGGGCAGGAAGTTTATAGGGGTGTGGCTGTAGTCAGCAGCATCACAGTCTTCCCTCTTTGAGTTTTTTTTCCATTTGAGTGAGGTAGTGTCAAGAATAGATGAGAGTCTTAGAGATAAAAATCCTCACCTGGCTCCTTGCTCTGTTCTTTCTTTGGAAAGTAATACGGGAAGAGAGGATTTCCAGCCACCCACTCCTGCCCATCTTAGTCGCCTTCTACAACTCACAGGAAATACGTGGATAGTAGTGACGCCAGGAAACAGACGAAGAATGACCCATCCACTCATATATATATATATATATATATATATATATATATATATATTATTTTTTTTTTTTTTCTATTATACTTTGTCGCTGTCTCCCGCGTTTGCGAGGTAGCGTAAGGAAACAGACGAAAGAAATGGCCCAACCCCCCCCCCATACACATGTATATACATACGTCCACACACGCAAATATACATACCTACACAGCTTTCCATGGTTTACCCCAGACGCTTCACATGCCTTGATTCAATCCACTGACAGCACGTCAACCCCGGTATACCACATCGCTCCAATTCACTCTATTCCTTGCCCTCCTTTCACCCTCCTGCATGTTCAGGCCCCGATCACACAAAATCTTTTTCACTCCATCTTTCCACCTCCAATTTGGTCTCCCTCTTCTCCTCGTTCCCTCCACCTCCGACACATATATCCTCTTGGTCAATCTTTCCTCACTCATTCTCTCCATGTGCCCAAACCACTTCAAAACACCCTCTTCTGCTCTCTCAACCACGCTCTTTTTATTTCCACACATCTCTCTTACCCTTACGTTACTCACTCGATCAAACCACCTCACACCACACATTGTCCTCAAACATCTCATTTCCAGCACCTCCATCCTCCTGCGCACAACTCTATCCATAGCCCACGCCTCGCAACCATACAACATTGTTGGAACCACTATTCCTTCAAACATACCCATTTTTGCTTTCCGAGATAATGTTCTCGACTTCCACACATTCTTCAAGGCCCCCAGAATTTTCGCCCCCTCCCCCACCCTATGATCCACTTCCGCTTCCATGGTTCCATATATATATATATATATATATATATATATATATATATATATATATATATAAGTAAACACCCATACACATGTATTTACATGTCACCATATATACATACATATACCTGCACATATATATACATTTTAACATATACTTACATACATACATAAGCATACACATATTCAGGCATATACATACAAATCCATCTGTTTTTCTAAGTATTTCTCACATACATTCTTCAAAGCATACACCTGATCCACATCCTCTACCACTTCTGAAACCACACTGCTCTTCCCCAATCTGATGCTCTGTACATGCCTTAACTCTCTCAGTCAATACCCTCCCATATAATTTCCCAGGAATACTCAACAAACTTATACTTCTGTAATTTGAACACTCACCTTTATCCCCTTTGCCTTTGTACATTGGCACTATGCATGCATTCCGCCAATCTTCAGGCACTTCAACATGAGTCATACATAAACTGAAAATTCTCAATAACCAGTCAACAGCACAGTCACCCCCTTTTTTAATAAATTCCACTGCAATACCATCCGAACCCGCCGCCTTGCGGGCTTTCACCTTCCACAAAGCTTTCTTACCTCTTCTCTGTTTACCAAACCATTCTCCCTGACCCTCTCACTTTGCACACCACCTTGACCAGAACACCCTATATCTGCCATTCCATCATCAGACGTATTCAACAAACCTTCAAATTACTCACTCCATCTCCTTCTCAATTCACCACTACTTGTTATATCTCCTTACATATTTAAAAAGCATGCTGAAGCACTAGATGTGCCACTTAAAATATCATTGAAATACTCAACTAAAGGGTGACATGTTGTGCTAGCTTATAAGAAGAGACAATAAAAAAAAGCATTCCATGATAATTGGGTCAATATCATTTGACAAGCAGTTTCATAGAAGTGATAATCAGGAAGCAAGTGGACACTTACTTACTTGCTAAGGACGACTGAGTAATAAGCAATATCAGCTCAGTGGGAAGGTCTTGTGTTACAAGTTCTCAGGACTCATGTGGTAGGGTGAGTAATGTCATAGATAAAGAAAATTAGTGGATGGATTAGGTTTTTCTGGACTGCCCAAATGCATTTGACATTACCCCATTGCTGGAGGGTGGTAAAAAACTTGATTTCTTAGTGCTTATAGGACAGGGACTTGTTTGCAAGACCAGAAATTACATAATAAAAGGGAATGGAGGAGTCCTTTAAGAGATGCTTTTGAGATTGAGTAGAGCAGCTGGCGATGTTTGTAAGAGCTCAGTATGGGGGCTTCTGGTTTCGTGATATGTATGAATTATTTGCAAGAAGGATTTATAACTTACAGAAATGTTTGCAGATGATGCTGATAGAGAAATATTCAGTATTGAAGATTTTGACATGAAAAAGACTTACAATGTCCAGTAGATTTTTTAAATACTAACCAAATGCAGATTGATGATGATAAGGTACAGTGAATTAAGGTCAAGTTATGACTGTCATACTAGTGAGTGATAGTTACATAGTTACAGGATTATATCTATGGTATGAACTTTAGGGTTGATTTTGTTTGGAGCCTATCTTCAGAAAACTGCTTTTAAACAGTCCAGGATGTACCAGCAAATATCCTAAATGTATTCAGCTTCATGGATATTTTTCTACTTTTGATAAGTGTTCAGTATTTCTCACATGAATGAGGTGGCATCAGGAACTGGTGAATGAGCTTCAGAGGAAAATTTCTTGCTTAGCTCCTTTTTCTTACTTTGGAAAGTAACATAGGAGGGGAGGATTTCCATCACCCTACCCCTGCCCCCTCAAGGTTATCTTTTATGACCTACAGATGATACAGGTGCCTTATTTTATCCCCCATCTCCAGGGTTAATGGACAAAGGTGTGTTTGAAAATAGATTTTTAAGAAAATGGTCACAGAATACATGACCCACATTTATGAATTTGCTGGAGAGGGTTCCACAGATGGTTATGGAAATGATCTCCATGCCTATCTTTATTCCCATGTACATGGGCTAGATCATATGCATAAACTCTTGCAGTTCACTTGTATATAGGGTTATCCCATATCTAGAGCACTAAAGCAAAACATGGACTAACATGCAAATGTAGTTCTTCGTGCTTTTTATCTTTTTGTAAGAAGGTGATACATCATGTGAGACTGAAGTCTCCATTTACATCTCCTTCATGCCCAAAATGGTTTCACTGTATGAGATTTAAGTTATTACTCTGGCATCTTCATTTGCAGTATGTGTAATTTAAATGAATTAATGATTGTTTTTGTCAGTCTTCCAGTTTACTTCTTGTTCAGCCTTCTTTACTACCATACATCATCTTGACCACCCTGTCATGTTCTATATAGTCAACATGATCATACTGAATAGAAAGACTTTCATTTTAGTGTTTGAATAACGATTTCTTCACATCATACATTCTTTCATCATCATTCTGTGTATTTTAAGCCTATATCTACTCTATATGATATCACTTTCTACTGCTCTTATTTTTCTAATTGTAACTCAGAGAAACTAGGGCTTCACATACTTACGTTAGAGTTGGTAAAAGTATTTTATCATGGAAGTGTCTTTAATTCTTCTATTGACCGGAGCTTTCAAATTATAAGTTTTCCTCCTTTGCAAAACCCTGTACTGAATTTCAGCATTCCCACCAACCTCCTTAATGAGTTTCACTCACAAATATCCAAACACTTCCACTATAAGATTTCTTCACTAAATTGATATTATGCTGGTGACAGCCCATTTCTTTCAGACTTAAATCATACTTTTACTTGTGTTTACGTTTAGCATCTTCCTCCTACACATAACTTTAGAACAACCTGTTTGTCTTTCCAACTGCTATGGATTACTGTAGAGAAAATAATTTTTATTACCATTGTAACTTCCATAGGTTCCACCATGGTTCATAAGTACACTGCTATCACCTGACCCCACAATTATCTCCCAGGATGCCATTCATGAAATCATTCATCATGGTAACTGCACAACAACAGTATACTTCCATGTTAATTTCCAGCCTCTTATTCATACCATAGTTTACTCTTACATAAGCATTACCTCCCATTATAAAAGCAGTTGATGGTATTCAGAACTCATTCATGCACATCATATAGTTCAAACTTTTTACAGAGCTTTTGTATCAGCTTTATGATGCTTTTTCTGAATGTAGTATGGCTGAATATTTTATCTTATGAAATTTTTGTAACCTACCAAAGTGCAATCTATTATACACACCCTGTTTTATTACAAAATTTACCGTGCTCTTTATTTCTCTCAATATTTCTCTTCAAGACCATCAGTTCCACTCCAGTCATATACCTTGAAAACTATACTGAGAAAACTTATTCCATCCTCAGCTGTGAAACTGCCTTTTAACTTTTAAAGTATGATTTGTATAATTCAGATGTGTTATTGGTTGAATTGCTTTTCTCATTTAATGCTAAATATGAGTATGGATTTCTGATGATTATCTGTTTGTTGGAAAAGGTTTGTGTACCCATAGTGTTCGTGTAGTAGCCTCTTCCTGCTTTTATCTCTTGACAGGTATTGGCCTGTGGCATGTGCATAGTTATAAGGGCACAATGAATTTTTTATCCAATCATGTCTACGAATACTTTCTTTTCCATTTAAGAGTTAGTCTTATATGTCTATTAAGTGAATGATTATATAATATTATTTATGTTCATCATAATTGTAATCATCTTGAGAATGCCATATCATCATTATGGAATAGGACATGCAACATGCTCTGTGTTCTTTAGCTACATAGGCTTTGAAGTTTGCATACTGAATCATGTGATGCATGGTATCATCATTCCTAGCTTCAGTGGTTCCTAGCAGTGCATTCTGTGCTATGATTGTCAGTGCCTATGTGAGGAATTTGTTTCTTGTAGTTAACTTATGAAATATTCTAGATAAAGCCTCAAAAACACTTTGTAGCTTAAGTTCGACAGTGGCCACCATCTGCATTTGGTTGAATCAGCTAACTGACTATCAGCATTTCATTGTTCTTATGATAATTGTTTTGATTTTATACTATCTGAAGAAATTACTGTGCCATTTTACAATTAGCTCTAACATCATCCTTTTTTAATTTCAAATGGCCTTGTTTACCACCACGGTAATTAACGATAGCATCCCTTAGATGCTATTTCAATAATATTCTTATCCTTTAAGTATCCTAGGTATAACAAACACTTGGACTTGATGATAGCAGTATGTACCTTGTTTGGTAATAGTTAAATAGAAGTTTCAACCAAGCTAAATATTGAGTGTTCAGCTGAAAGTAAGGGAAAGCCATGAATTAGCACTTTACTTTCAAAAACATCATAGAGTACAGTGATTTTGTTGTGCCATCCTTATTTTAACTAAAGCAAAAGCATTAAACTTAAAACTTTCAGTTCTGTAAGTCCTTCACAGAATACCAAGATTTGCAACATCTTGTTTGGACCTCAAGAAACTGTTCCAGAAATGTTGAATATAGAATTCTGTATAATAAAATGTTTTTCTGAGCACTATGTATTGTTTTAGCTTTTGATATTATTTCAGTGCAGTTTTTCTTTAATGATTAACCAAGTCATGTATAGATGTGTGGAAGCTGAAAATGTACTATCTTTATGTTTACATATATGGGTAGTTACTTAGACAGAACAGTGAAATGTGGTATCACAGCATTTTTTATTGTAGGATACAAATAAATTTTTTTGATTGAACAAAGCAGGTGATGAAATGCTTTAAAGTAACCCAATATGGTTTTCCACTGAAACATGCTGATCAAACATTATAGAACATGGTATTAGCTAAAGAATATCTGGGTTTGGCAGTAGATAAACAATACAAATGTTAGTTTGATAAATGACAAACATGAACATACAGTATTTTCTTTTTGTATTTGCAAACAGGTCCAATCTGAGAGCTAGTTGGTTTGGTGACTAGGAGCTTGGTGTTGTGCCGCTGCAGGTGGGTGGGGGTGACTGCTTGTTTCCTCTAATTCTTAGCTCTTGATTAATGAGCATCATCAAGAGTTTGCTTCAGATGTTTGGTAGCCACTGTTATTGGTAGCCTGGCTTCTGTTTCAGGGGTTATTTATGCTGTTGTGATTCATAGGATAGAGAAGCTAAATGTTCATGTGGCTTACTTGCTAGGAAATGAAGGAAGTGTTTAGAAGATTGGATTTGAGAATTGTTACTAAAGGAAGGACAGGAGTTATAACAAAGTAAATCATATAGAAGTGAATAGTGCACATAGAATTTTCAAAAGACTCTTCCCCCACAGTCTTGTGATGGGATAATGGAATATGCTCACAGTATGTGAAGCATTTGATAAATAATACAGCAATGAATTTTTTATGGATTCAGTTCATGGATACTTTGTACTTCCCAAAAGCTTGGGGTGTTGAACTAGTGATACCATAATTTTTCTCATAAACATCGTATGTATAGTAGGAGTAGGGGGTCATTTGCTCCAATATGGAATACTCACATATCTTGGGTAGCATTTTCTCCACCTCTCTTGTAGCCAAAGTGGAAACAGAAGCCTACCGTCATATCAACTCTCCTGCTGTCATCTTCTTCAACAGTCTCTTCCCATCTGTTGTGATGTCACTGCAGGTCCTGTTCTGCAGAAATTATTTCAGCCACTGCCTTGTAGGCTGCCTGCATGTGTCATCACCCCGAGACTTGGACCCAGAGCATGCAAAAATGCTGCTTCTCATGATTTTTTTGTGTGGAGACCACCAACACAAAGATTGTCCATTGCATTTCCTCCTTTCCTCACAAAGCAAAACTTGGAAGCTCTTAATGTATTTTGGTTTTCCCACTTCCTATAACTTCTCCACCCTTAAGAGTTGGGCCAAAAAATGCCCAAGGAGCTCAAAGTAATTTCTGATGTATTCTTTTTTTTTCATTATTTTACCTTTCATCTGAGAAGGCCATGAGTAGGGCCTTCATGCCATGTTGGCTGCAATAAAACAAAAGTATTAGAGGGAGATGAGGAGTAGAGTGATCTAGATAAAAGGGAGAGTGAAATGAATTAACGTGAGAGAATACGTGGGAAGTATTCTTTCTCCCCTCTCCCCAGGGATAATATGTTGGTTTGTGGCAGGGGTGTGTGATGTCTCCATGGTTGTTTAATTTGTTTATGGATGGGGTTGTTAGGGAGGTGAATGCAAGAGTTTTGGAAAGAGGGGCAAGTATGCAGTCTGTTGTGGATGACAGAGCTTGGGAAGTGACTTAGTTGTTGTTCGCTGATGATACAGCGCTGGTGGCTGATTCGTGTGAGAAACTGCATAAGCTGGTGACTGAGTTTGGTAAAGTGAGGGAAAGAAGAAAGCTGAGAGTAAATGTGAATAAGAGCAAGGTTATTAGGTACAGTAGGGTTGAGGGACAAGTCAGTCGGGAGGTAAGTTTGAATGGAGAAAAACTGGAGGAAGTGAAGTGTTTTAGATATCTGGTAGTGGATTTGGCAGCGGATGGAACCATGGAAGCGGAAGTGAATCATAGGGTGGGGAGGGGGTGAAAGTTCTGGGAGCGTTGAAAAATATGTGGAAGTCGAGAACATTATCTTGGAAAGCAAAAATGGGTATGTTTGAAGGAATAGTGGTTCCAACAATGTTATATGGTTGCAAGACATGGGCTATAGATAGAGTTGTGTGGAGGAGGGTGGATGTGCTGGAAATGAGATGTTTGAGGACAATATGTGGTGTGAGGTGGTTTGATCGAGTAAGCAATGAAAGGGCAAGAGAGAGATGTGTGGTAGTAAAAAGAGTGTGGTTGAGAGAGCAAAAGAGGGTGTTTTGAAATGGTTTGGTCACATGGAGAGAATGAGTGAGGAAAGATTGACAAAGAGGATATATGTGTCAGAGATGGAGGGAACGAGGAGAAGTGGGAGACCAAATTGGGAGGTGGAAAGATGGAGTGAAAGAGATTCTGAGTGATCGGGGCCTGAGCATGCAGGAGGGTGAAAGGCGTGCAAAGAATAGAGTGAATTGGAACGATGTGGTATACCGGGGTCGACGTGCTTTCAGTGGATTGAACCAGGGCATGTGAAGCGTCTGGGGTAAACCATGGAAAGTTGTGTGGGGCCTGGATGTGGAAAGGGAGCTGTGCTTTGGGTGCATTATACATGACAGCTAGAGACTGAGTGTGAACAAATGGGGCCCTTGTTGTCTTTTCCTAGCGCTACCTTGCACACATGCGGGGGGAGGGGGTTGTCATTTCATGTGTAGAGGGGTGGCGACGGGAATGAATAAGGGCAGACAGTATGAATAATGTACATGTTTATATGTGTATATGTCTGTGTGTGTATATATATATGTATACGTTGAGATGTATAGGTATGCATATGTGCGTGTTTGGACGTGTATGTAGGTGCGTTGGGCCATTCTTTCGTCTGTTCCCTTGCGCTACCTCGCTAACATGGGAGACAGCGACAAAGTATAATAAAAAAAAAATTATATTCATTATTATTTATTTTGCTTTCTCCAGAACTTATGTTTTGGTAAATGATAGAGTAAAATATTTTGGCATGTCGGAGTGTGGCACTGAGTCTGAAGTGCTCTTCCCTCATTTCTTGAGAGTGATGCATTTGTTGGTTTGGTTTGTTTGATTCTTATCACATTGTCACACTTTATGTTGACTTGTTACACAGGCACAACATTGATGGTGAATTAGGTGAATAATATTTACAATGAGCTACAATTTTATATACTTTCTATTTATTTGTTTTACTTTGGAGGCTCCAGTCAAGGACGAAAGTCCACCTTAAGGCCGGGCCATGATTGAAATCTAGAGAGCTTAATGAAAAGGAAATGAGGAAACTTGGGAAAGTATTTATGAATTCTGGAGGAAATAAAAATCATGTCTTTTAGAATGTGCCTTGTTATAGGTATTGGAATAGACATGAGAGGACAGAGCATTCCAAAGCTGTAAAGTGTATGGAAAGGAACAGTTGTCAAAATGGCCCAGCCTTGAGTTGCAACTGGCCACACTGAAATCATGTGATGTAGCAGCTCTTGTGTTATATTACTGGTTCTAGTATTTGTTCAGAGAGTAAATGTATCAGACTCACCAGTACACAGCATAGAACCACATTCCGTTCAACATATGCTGACATTGTTTCATTGTCTCTTTACATTTTACATGCACACATGACACTGAGTCCTTGCTGTTTTTCCTGTACTGTTTCCAGAAAGTGTTCTGGCCCTTTCGGCTTTCAGTCTGTATGTAGAATGGCTGCCATTATTAAGTTCTTGAAGTAGGTGGAATTGGCCTCCCATGCTGACCTTTCTTCTCCTTGTGTAATCCATAATCCCATTATAATCACTCCTGAGTCATTTATTTCCTCATTTTTCATGGTTTTATTCTTCTCTTTAATTGCTAACTGATGCACATGATAAGTGTTCCTCCTCATTGCCTAGGTCATACAACACTCTGTGTACTTTGCACAGGTTTCACAACTTCAGGTCAGTGGCCTTGCACTTACGAGGGTGGTTTTAGGGGCATTAAGGAGATCAGAATTTTTACATGCCTTCCTACAGGTTGTAAGTTGTAGGATAATTTAGCTGGAAGTTAGAACAGATGTTGAAAAATTTAGTCAAATAACTATAGGAGCAGTCCTCTAAGGATTATCAGATGACAATGATAGCAGATTTGGGTTTCCTTGTTTCATTTACTTTTACCCTATGCTGCTCAGTAATCAGTCTCTTGTGTTATACCTGCACACAGGCTTCTTTTTCTAGCTTACTCACTTCCACCTCTTCTTCCACATATGTCATTCCTCTTTTCTTAAAACCACTACAGAATTTCACACCTGCTTCCTCCAAGTAATGATCAGATGTCCCACCTGCCATCCCTCTCAGCATGTTTACATCCAGCGCCCTTCATTTTGCAAGCCTGTCAGTTAGCGCACAATCCAATGATGCCTGTTGACCACCTCCTGACTTACCCATATTCATTTATTGATGCATCTGTATTCCCAGTTATGAATTCTCTCTCAACAAACAACTCAACAAACTTTTCTACTATCATGTACACAAGAGACCTTAATTGCCACATTTTTACCCTTTTGTGCAGATCCCTCTCAGCATGTTTACATCTAGCACCCTTCATTTTGCAAGCCTGTTAGCACACCAAATAATGCCTGTTGACCACTTCCCGACTTACCCATATTTATTTATTGATACACCTGTATTCCCAGTTACGAATTCTTTCAGCAAACAACTCAACAAACTCTTTTCTGCTATCATGTACATAAGGGACCTTAATTGCCACATCCTTGCTCTTGTGTGCAGATCCCCTAAAACCACAATTTAATATCTTGCATTAACGCTACTGAAGAACTTGCATAGCACCCACTGAAAAGCTCTTTTTTGTTTTTAAAGTGACTGACATGGCTTGGACTAAACATACCCAAATCATAATCATCTTAAATAAAGGAAAAAAAGTAAAAGAAAAGGCAAAAACCAATCAGTGCTCCAAAGGTGTTTGTAGGCTTGCTAGTTATTCAAGGGAAGGAGAAGGCATGATAACAACTATTCCTCTTCCTTTCTTCATTTCTCTCTACCAGATTCATGAATACTAACAGCAATTTTTTTTTCTTTTTTTTTTACTACATCCGTTCAAGCCCACATCAGTACTGAACTTACTTCTTTAAATTTTTTGAGTGGCATCCTCGACAGGATGTGACATCCCAGTAGGGTGAAAAGCCTTTTTTTTTCAGTTTTGGATTTTCAGCTGATGTGCGATCACTGATTCCATCTCTTATCCATAATTTTATTTTATTTTATTATACTTTGTCGCTGTCTCCCGCGTTTTCGAGGTAGCGCAAGGAAACAGATGAAAGAAATGGCCCAACCCCCCCCCCATACACATGTATATACATACGTCCACACACGCAAATATACATACCTACACAGCTTTCCATGGTTTACCCCAGACGCTTCACATGCCTTGATTCAATCCACTGACAGCACGTCAACCCCGGTATACCACATCGCTCCAATTCACTCTATTCCTTCCCCTCCTTTCACCCTCCTGCATGTTCAGGCCCCGATCACACAAAATCTTTTTCACTCCATCTTTCCACCTCCAATTTGGTCTCCCTCTTCTCCTCGTTCCCTCCACCTCCGACACATATATCCTCTTGGTCAATCTTTCCTCACTCATTCTCTCCATGTGCCCAAACCATTTCAAAACACCCTCTTCTGCTCTCTCAACCACGCTCTTTTTATTTCCACACATCTCTCTTACCCTTACGTTACTCACTCGATCAAACCACCTCACACCACACATTGTCCTCAAACATCTCATTTCCAGCACATCCATCCTCCTGTGCACAACTCTATCCATAGCCCACGCCTCGCAACCATACAACATTGTTACTAAAACTTAACTGCACATTTGGAAAAAGATATTATGCATCATAGTGACCCTTGAAGTATCAAAGAAAGTGTTATTGTGTCATCAGGGCAGAAAGCCAGAGTTATATGGCAGCTATTGTAATGAACTTTATGAGTTTATATAATTGTTCATAAGGGTATTCACATTGGGCACTTTAAGAATAACAGTACCTACTTCCTTTGTGAAATTTATGGGACAGGGCATGATCCTTCTTCCCTTCAGCAGGGTGGAGGTTTATCTCATAGACATAAACTTTGTGGAAGAAAAGTTTATATTTTTACTTGAAGTAGTAGGGTAATATTTTGCATGTTAGACACAAAGACAAGACATTAACCAACAGGCCCATTAAAAGATTTTATAAGATTGTGTATGGACAGTTTATTTGCCATAAGAGCAGCTGAAGCTAAGACCTAGAATGGTTTTGCAAATGTAGTTGAAGTATACTCTTCAGCAGATTGAGTTCAGTTTAGTAATTCTAGCACATTATTCACCATCTGGAAAACTCTGTATGTCATTGGCTTAAGTGTTCCTTTTTTATTTCAGTGAAATTTGAGTGGTAGATCAGTATGGAAGAATGAAGGTGATGAGTGTTAGTACTGGATAACCACAGTCTGATATATTAGATAAATTAATGAATGTTGGATGTTTAGTACTGGATAACCACAGTCTGATATATTAGATAAATTAATGAATGTTGGATGTTTAGTGTTACAGTACTTTGTTGTTAAATATTCATTGGTTGAAGTGTCATCTTTTTTCTTACAGTGATCTTGAAGGTTTGTGCAACTCTGATACGACAGAGCAAACCATCTGACAGTTTAATGGAAGTGAAGAAATTGTTTTTGTCAGACATGACACTTCTGTGCAATAATAACCGTGACAATCGTAGGACTGTTCTGCAGATGTCAGTATGGCAGGTAAAGAATATAGCACCATGTTTAAGTTTTGTTAACAGAGGTTTTAGTATGTTTTGTGTTTCAGGGTCTGTGGTACTATTTGCAGTGTAGATAGAAAGGCTGAAAAACTTAAACTTTACTTTGTACATTTTGTTTGTAAGTATTCACTCTTTTGTGCCCCCAAACCCTCTAGCTTCTACCAGTTTGCTGCATTTACTTTCTCAATTTCTTCTGGTAGCATTGTCTACCATTTATGTGAGGTAATTTTAGCATACTTACATGTTTAACCCTTAACAGCAAATAGCAATTTTTATTCACCAATAACTGAGGAACAAAGCTCCTGGCCATCCCCAATAGCACCTGAGGAACAAGGCTCCTTGCCTCCTCCCTTATGGTTTGGTGATGATGAAATGCTGTAAGCATCTAGATATCATGGATAAAAATAAGAAAAATTCTCTGCTTGTGGGGAAAGCTTGAAGCCTTGTTCCTTAGTTACTGATGGGAGAGCTAAAAGCCTTGTTCCTCAGATAATGGTGGGTTAGGCAAGGAGCCTCCCCCTTTCCTTTTTCATCATTCAACTTCATGAGTTGATTATTGGTTTTGTTTGCAATACTGGTTACCCCATGCCCTCTAATTATACCCTCTACTGCCACATTGCCCACTTTCACATTCAAATCATAAATCATCCATTACGAGTACCCATTTCTAGCATCAAAACTGCAGACACACACAGCTTCTTCCGAAATACTGTCATTGCTTCCCTAGCCCTCTTGATTCCTGATGCACGAGCACCAGTAATCAACTGACTGTTGGTATACTTATTCATTCTACCAACATCAGTGTGGGGGCTCTCTTCCTATCTCTCTTTGTACATTCCCTAAACTTCTCCTTAGCTGTTGCCCTATCACTGATCTCTGAATTTACCTGTAAAACATTTTCATAAAACATTTTCAGACTGTTCATTCCCTCCCTTTTTTAGCTAGAATATGCAGGCTCCTTTCCTCAAACATATGATTGATCTCTCCCATCTCATCTCATCTCATTGACACCCAAGCCTGAGCTTTTGAGGAGGATGAGCACTTCTC
Source organism: Panulirus ornatus (assembly GCF_036320965.1). Lineage (NCBI taxonomy): Eukaryota > Metazoa > Arthropoda > Malacostraca > Decapoda > Palinuridae > Panulirus > Panulirus ornatus. The sequence goes on along the minus strand of NC_092252.1, from coordinate 11,220,590 downwards.
GCTTGGCTCTTCCTTCTCCGACTTTTAAGGCTTGAAATATATGGAGGGGGGTTTACAACCCCCAGCATATGCCCCTTTTATGAACTGCAGGGAATACAAGGGAAATACTCTTTCTTCCTTATCCTAGATATAAATTAGATTTCTTGTGTCGATGAATTTCTTAATTTGCTCATAGAATGCTTCATTAAGTGCAAGCTGTTGTTTAGCAGGCATTATTACCTGACTTTTATGCAATGTTATTTCAGGAATGGCTGATTGCTTTAGCTTACATCCATCCAAGAACAACAGAGGAACAAAAGATTAGTGATATGGTTTACTCTCTCTTTCGGATGCTTCTTCACCATGCAATTAAGTACGAATATGGTGGTTGGAGGGTATGGGTTGATACTCTAGCTATTGTCCATTCCAAGGTAAGGCAGTGAACAATTTTGATTAGATTACTTTACTTTTTGTGTAGATATATGAAGAATGTATCATAAAACAAAAATAATCAAATGAATCCATTATTTTTAATTATGTTCTTGATTTGTTCTTCAGGTTTCATATGAGGAATTTAAGCTTCAGTTTGCCCAGATGTATGAACAGTATGAACGCCATCGTTCTGACAACATCACTGACCCTGCAATTCGGCAGCAACGTCCCATTTCAACAATTTCTGGGTGGGATCAAGCAGCTAGTAGACAGTATTACGTCAACACAGAGATGTATCGTAATGGACCTGGGTCTGAGGTTAGTTTTACGTAATGAAAATACATAATTGTTGGATTAGTTTGTTTCACAAGGTGAAGTGAAAGAAGGTTAGGTTGTTGCACAAGGTGATGTGAAAGACACTGCATTGAGATCATGCTTATTCATTAAAAAGAGATGGAGGGAAGATGAGTATCTATCTTTCTGTAAGTCCCTGCACAGAGATATTTTTGTTAGGCAGGACTAGTTCATTGTGCACACACATTTTTAGAGATTAATGATGCTATATTGGTAAGATCTCAAGCATATTGCATAATTGTTCTGTGCATGCCACCACCCTCTCAGTTACCTCTCTCACATACAGCTTATCAGGTACACTCAATGCACTTATACCTCTGTTACTCAAAAATTCACCTTTATCCCTCTTGCCTCTTAATGCAGTGACACTATAGATTTGATATACAAGATTTATTTTTTCTTCAGGAGAGAAACTTCAACCTGCTCCTGTTTTATAGGTGAAGATACTTGTACCCCTCACTGATTTTTCCTTTCTAACTCTCAAAATTCACTTTTTTCAAGTGTTTAAACTTTATTTGATCTTCCAGTTTCAAAGATATCCATGTAACTGAAAAAATTACTTCAGAAATATATTTTGTTTAATACTTTCTCTGTCAATGTAGTGGCTACTGTGCATATCTTATTTTTGTATCAAATTGGAAAATTTATAGCTGATCATTATTATGTTTTATGTTATATCATAGATGTTTCCTTATGATAATGAATATTATTCATTGACAGTTTTTTCATAACAGCAAAACTGTAAAGAGTTTGTAAAATTACGAGCTGCACCAGTCAGACACTGCTGTCGAGATCAGGCAGGTGTTGGCAACGCTCCCTCTCTTTTGCTAGAACCTTCTCCTACCTCATCTTGGTCAACTGTCATTGCTGGAAGAGTCATTGTCTGTTAAATCACAGTCCACATGACCTAAATATGGATTATCATCAGCAGATAATTTAGGACAATCTGTCTTGGCCTATGAATATAGCAGAAAAAACCACAATTTCGTAAATAACTCCTGAAAATGTGCTCTTATCAACATGGCTGGACGCTCAACATGCGACCTTGAAATTGAGGCACAAAACTCTATGCATAATTATCCATCTAGAAGTATTGCTTGGCTGTCAGAAATACCTGTCAGAAAGCATCGCTTAGCTTAATGCAAATATCTCTGTGGAGACATTAAGCAGGTGTTAATAACTTTAGTGGGTTTAATTCTAGGTTATGGACCCCCACAGTTTCCTTCTTAGAATTACTCCTGATAACGTGCTCTTATCAGCATGGTTGGATGATCAACATACACCCTTGAAATTGAGACGTAAAACTTTATATACATCATATCCATGTAGAAGCATTCCTTAGCTCTCATGAATATTTGTCTAAAGTCATCTTTCAGTTTGATGTAAATATCCTTGTGGAAACATTAAGCAAATGGTTGATAACTTTAGGATGTTTTAGTTCTAGTGTATGTTCTCTTTGTTAGCTCATGGAAGTGACAAATTACAAGTTCTTAAAAACTATTTATAGAGTCTACATGTGAACAAAGACAGATGTCACAGTCCTGTTTTTGAAGTAACCCTTATATTGCACCATTTGTCTGCAATGAAGCAGAACTAGTACACACAAAATTTCTTTTTTAATATTTCCCCTTACAGAACATCTGTAAATCAAATGTTACCGGAGAAAATACCCCCAAAAATAGTAGCATCCTTTCGTCTATATTGGTATGGAAGGGTGTTGAGTTGATAGGGCAAGGCCAAGGCTGCTGGCATAGGTGCTCTTTATGTATGTATGTACAGTTTCCTCAAAAAGAACTTGTCTACTTCCCCATATATTTTATTGCATTGTCATCCCTCCCGTGGCCTTGATTACCATATGTATACTTATGTATACTTTGGGAAGGTTCTTGAATATTTCCTTTGGCCATGATTAGCATCTGCAGACGTTTGGGCATAGAATTGGCAAGGTCCTCAAATATCTCCTTTGTCATTGATTACCATCAGCAAATGTGAGCATGGAATTGGCAAGGTTCCTGAAATATTCTAGGTCCATGTTTTGGGTTTGTAGGGTCATCATCTGAATGAGGAGGTGTTACAGGAAGTAGCCACCTGATCATGCACTCTGAGCTCCGAATCACCTAGAAATCTTGTCTGTACCCAGATTTTCTTGCTTGCAGACAAGAATTTGGACATTTTCCTCCTTAGGAATTCTAGGTAAGAGCTAACTACTTTAAAATGCAGGTGGGAGAAAAAAATGCCCAGAAGTAAAATCTATAGAATGAAGTGGCAGCCAGGGAAAAAAAAAAAAAAAAAAAAAAAGAGACTTCAAGATAGCCTGAGGCACACTGAAGCAGGATGCTGGTGCTCACACCATTGGAAACAGTTGTCTCAGCTACCAAATGTACGATGTTTCACCCTGTGAATGTCATGTGCTTGTACCTATAATAAACCTTATCTGTGTGTTGCCTTTGAAGATATCTGTGAGCACACATTTTTTCTAAGGAGCCTTTATGGGATGATAATGGGTTTTTCTTTAATGTGATATTTTGAATATAGCCAAACACCTTACACACTTTAATGTTTTTCCCCACGCATAATATTTGCATCTTTATGTATATTTTTTATTATTATTATTATTATTTTGCTTTGTCGCTGTCTCCCGCATTTGCAAGGTAGCGCAAAGAAACAGACGAAAGAAATGGCCTAACCCACCCCCATACACATGTATATACATACACGTCCCCACACGCAAATATACATACCCAAACATCTCAGTGTACACATATATATACACACACAGACACACACATATACACACATGCACACAATTCACACTGTCTGCCCCTACTCACCCCCATTGCCACCCCGCCACACACGGAATAACATCCCCTCCCCCCTCATGTGCGCGAGGCAGCGCCAGGAAAAGACAACAAAGGCCCCATTCGCTCACACTCAGTCTCCAGCTGTCATGCAATAATGCCCAAAACCACAGCTCCCTTTCCACAACCAGGCCCCACAGAACTTTCCATGGTTTACCCCAGACGCTTCACATGCCCTAATTCAATCCATTGACAGCATGTCGACCCCGGTATACCACATCGATCCAATTCACTCTATTCCTTGTCCGTCTTTCACCCTCCTGCATGTTCAGGCCCCGATCACTCAAAATCTTTTTCACTCCATCTTTCCACCTCCAATTTGGTCTCCCACTTCTCCTTGTTCTCTCCACCTCCGACACATATATCCTCTTGGTCAATCTTTCCTCACTCATTCTCTCCATATATATATATATATATATATATATATATATATATATATATATATATATATATATATATATATATATATATTTTTTTTTTTTTTTTTCAAACTATTCACCATTTCCCGCGTTAGCGAGGTAGCGTTAAGAACAGAGAACTGGGCCACTGAGGGAATATCCTCACCTGGCCCCCTTCTCTGTTCCTTCTTTTGGAAAATTAAAAAAAATTAAGAGGGGAGGATTTCCAGCCCCCCGCTCCCTCCCCTTTTAGTCGCCTTCTACGACACGCAGGGAATACGTGGGAAGTATTCTTTCTCCCCTATCCCCAGGGATAATATATATATATATATATATATATATATATATATATATATATATATATATATATATATATATATATGTTCTGCCTTTTATGATTAGTCATTGTTTCCCTTGTTGAAGAAAAGGCCTCATTTGCTCACATCCATTACGCTCTCATGTGTAATGCACATTCTTCAAATCAAATGCCTGACCCACAAATCTTCAACCACTTCTGAAATCACATTTTTCCTTATCAGCTTGATGCTTTGTGCACACCTTTAATCTCAATAGTCACAACTCTTCCTTACAAAATATCAGGTACACTCAACAAACTTAAACCTTTGTAATTTGAAGACTCGCCTTTGTTTCCCTTGCTGTTATAAGGTGGCACTGGACATGCATTCCACCAATTCTTATGCGCCTCGCCATTATCCATACAGACATTAAAAATCCATATAATGAATCTTCAGCACAGTTTCTTCTTTTCTTAAGTTCAACTGTAGTACCATCCACTCCAGCTGCCTTGCCACATTTCATTTTACAAGGCTTTCATTCTTCTCTTGTCACCAAAACTCTTGCCATGACTCTCTCACTTTCCATACCTCCGTAACACACACACCCGACATCTACCACCCTATCATCGAACATATTCAGCTGTCTATTAAAATGCTCACTCCATCTCCCCTTCACCTCATCACTGTCTGTTACCACTTCCCCATTTACAACCTCTACCAGTGTTCCCATTTGTTCTTTTGTTTTTCTCTGACTTTTAACCTCCTTCCAAATAATTTTCTTATTTACACACAAATAACATTATTTGCAAGAATATATGAACAAAATAAGTTCTTCATGAAAGATATGAATACTAATAAAAGAGAAATTGTTTCTTTTAACATAAAATTGATTGCAAAGTGGCCATGTGAATATGGCTCCCTGCCCTAATGATGCACCTACATATGTTATGATGATTTTTGAATGACTGTGATAACTGATATTTGTTTTTTCAGTTGTATTGTTAGGCTGCTTGTGCTGTCTGTGTACAAGAGATGGATTCATTCTTTAACTAGGTTTTCAAATGAGGGCAGGAACCATCTTTTTCATATGATGCATGATGCGGTTGCTTATTGTGATAAGTGATATTTTTTTCAGTTGTATTATTAGTTTGCTTGTGCTATCTGTGTACAAGAGATGGATTCATTCTTTAACTGGGTTTTCAAATGAGGGCAGGAACCACCTGTTCTCATATGATGCATGTTGCATTTGGTCATTGTTAGATGGACTCTCATGAGGCATATCACAGCATAGAGAGTAAGCTAAGAAATGATTCAGCTGTCTTAGTAGACATGGAAGCTGACTTGAGACAACTGACAGTTTTATTTTTTATGAGCTTGCCTGATCAACTACAGTTGCTCTTTTTTGTACCCTCTCAATCAAATCTTTTTATTTCTTTAGGTGCAGTGACCAGACTTGTAAGGCATAATCCAGTTTTGGTGTGATATAGGTAGTGACTGATTTACCATGCATGTTTTTCTCCATGTGCTTGAATGCAACCTGTATAATTATTGGCAGACAGTTATGCCTGTTGAATAGAACAATAGAAAACAAATGAAGGCTAAGAAAGAAGTTAATGGATGCATAAAGAGTGGGAATACTATTAAAATTTTTTAGACAAACTTAGGGAAGGAAATCTTATTAATGTGCTGAATGAATAGACGTCTTCCAGAACCAGTAAAAAGGTAAAACAGGAGGGTGATTTTATGGAGGTCATTAAGGATTTCCTTGCATATCTGTAACCTAACCATTATGAATACAAGGGAATGTCATGGATAAAAAGGACATGGTGAATAAAGATGTTTTCTGAAAAATTTGATTTTGAAGTATGGTTGTTTTAATGTAAAATAGTGGTTCAGTAACATTTGTCAAGAGAAGAATGCATAAAAGAAGTGGTCTGGTTTCTCTTATACCATGTTAATGATTTTATTTTAAATAGTAAATTTTTTCATTCATTTTAGATATAGAAAATAATGATTTCCTGTTGACAAATTGATTTAAAAGATGCTGTTTTTCAGATTGAGACTGAAAAGACTGCGTCTCTTGAAAATGGGAAGACTTCGCACACACCTGAGCCTGTTCTTGAGCTTTCTAAAGAGTCAAAATCTGAACAGGTGCTGAAAGAGGAGAATGAGGAGCGAAAGGTAGAACTTGAAAAATACGAGCAGTTGCACAAAGGATCTAGTGAAGAAAGAGAAACAATAGGAGAGAAAATTTTAGGGTATGAATTTATAGAAACAAGGGAACCTGTAACTGAAAATGCAGAACTAATCAGTGTAGAGGCAAGGAAAATTGTAGATGAAGAGTTGCCTGTTCATGCTTTAGAAGTAACAGCTGACAGTGCTCAAAGACTAACAGAACGACTTGAATTAGCTACGGAAGAAGAGTTTAGTGTAGAACATCAGGAAGATACAAAAAGTATAGTTGTAGTTAACAGTAGTAGTGTGGAGGTAGAAGTTATAGATAATAAAACACTGGATAATAAAACTATAGAAGAATGTGGAGATAAAATTGAAAATCAAAAAATCAAAAGACAAGACAGTGAAAAAAGTGAGAAAGAACAAGAAAGTGTGAAAATAGAGGACGTGGCTAAAGAAAATAATGCTGACATTTTAAAGAAGGGAGAAAGTAGTAAGATTGAGGAAGACAGTAAATCTGATGAAGAAGAAAAGAAGGATGAGGACAAGAAAGAAGCATCAGATGAAGAGAACTGTGATATGACAAATGTTTCTTCCTTAGAAGAGACACAGGAGCTGGAGCCTGAAAGAAGAACTGATATGCAAATGGATGAGAAGGATGAATCCTCTGAGGAAAGCAACAAAGTTTTGGAAAAGATAGAGGCCAAAAGAGATAGCACAGCAGAAGTTGATAAAACCATTTCTAAGCAAGAAGAAAGAAGAGATGAGGTAAAAGAAAGCACCGAAGAGATTGAAACTAATGAGGAAGAGAAAGTTGAGAGAAAAATGGAAGATGACAAAACAGAAAGTATTGTGGAGAAGGGTTCAGGGTTTGGGGATGTGACTATCCCTGCACCACCACCTCAGGAGATGATTGCAACCATCTCTGGGAGCCTTCATGAAAAAGATAGATACGAAAAAGAGAGAGAAGCCAAGGTAGTTGATGATGAAGAAACACAAGTTAGTGATATCATAAGTAATATATCCGTGAAAAAAGATGATGACCTTGATTGCAGGGACAGTCATGTGCAATCTACCATAGGGGAAGTTCAAAACCTCTCACTTTTGGAGAGAAACAGTCAAGGTGAAGAAGTAACTAAAGTTGACACTAGCCTAGCCCTGGAAAATTTAGAAACTGAAAGAGTTAGTTGTGTCATAGAAGAGCCCTCATTAGGTACAATTGATGATGCTCTTATAAATGAAACACCAGTGTCAAGTGCGTCAGTGTCAGACATTAGTGCGATAGATGTATCTGTTTCTGATAGTTTAGTAACCCAATCTATTCAAGTCTGTGATAATGTACAAACAATTGCTACTTTTGCCTCTTTCCCACCAGCTTCTAGTCCTGTTAGTAGTGCTGTTCAAACTCCTAAAAGAGACTCATTAACTGAAACCATCAGTCAGTCTTTGCCTGAGGATACACCAGAGCAGACCAGTATAGAAGTACAAGTGTTAAACAAAGAAGTACAAGACTCTAGTGTGAATGAGGTACAATCAACTCCTAAGACAGAGGTTAAGAGTTCCACAAATAAAGAAGTATCTTGCTTCCTAGCTCTAGAGGCCCAAAGTTCCCCGGTGAAAGTAGTTCCGAATTCTTCAGATGTAGAAAGTGAAGTTTCTCAAAAGAGTGAGACACCAGTTTTCTCAGGTACAGAACAAGTGATAGAAAATCAAGAACAAAGTTATCCCTTACAAAATATTAAAATGCAGACTCCTGTTACTACGATTGATAACTCTGACAAAGTAGTGGAAGAAGTGTCTTTACCTAAGGAAATCTTGGTTTCAAGTACCAGAGACAAGCCTAAGGACCAAGAGTCACAGACTGAGGAAACTGGAGATGAACACCTCAACAGGTTAGAAACAAATGACAATACTGAGGTAAACATCGAAAGTGCTCTTTTGTGTGGTCAAAATGTAGACAAGGATGAAGAAGAAAGTATGTTGGATGTAGAAGAGACAGTCAAAATTAGTGATGGGATAGACTTAACCAAGGACCAAGTAGACTTGGGGTTAAGGAGGCATGGTATATCTCTCACTAGCCACAGTACTCTTGAGAAGGAAAAGGATAGACATAGTGAGTGATATTCCTTATTTTCTAAATTGGAGTTCAAGCTACTAGTAATACATTTTGAAAAGAAAATGCATATCTAAATAGATGAGATGTCATACACTTACACCTCGATAATCCATATTTCATATTATATCTATTTTTACTTTAGTTATCTAAAGGTTCATGGACCCCCCCTGTTGGTTAGAAGAAAATGATAATGGAAGCTGTAAATAGTGTATTATAGCTTCATTTTTACTGTAATGTACTTAGGGATAGGTAACTTAGTGTTAGTTAGAAGTTAGTTTTTATATTGATTTAGAAAATACTGGTGAAACTTTCAAAACTTGAACATTCAGAATTCAAAGGTTTCCAGAATTCAGATTCAAAATAATCTCCAAGTGTTTCTTTCATATAGGTATGTATATTTGCGTGTGTGGATGTGTATGTATATACATGTGTATGTATGTGGGTGGGATGGGCCATTCTTTCGTCTGTTTCCTTGTGCTACCTCGCTAACGCGGGAGACAGCAACAAAGCAAAATAAATAAATGAACCATGGAAGCGGAAGTGGATCATAGGGTGGGGGAGGGGGCGAAAATTCTGGGGGCCTTGAAGAATGTGTGGAAGTCGAGAACATTATCTCGGAAAGCAAAAATGGGTATGTTTGAAGGAATAGTGGTTCCAACAATGTTGTATGGTTGCGAGGCGTGGGCTATGGATAGAGTTGTGCGCAGGAGGATGGATGTGCTGGAAATGAGATGTTTGAGGACAATGTGTGGTGTGAGGTGGTTTGATCGAGTGAGTAACGTAAGGGTAAGAGAGATGTGTGGAAATAAAAAGAGCGTAGTTGAGAGAGCAGAAGAGGGTGTTTTGAAGTGGTTTGGACACATGGAGAGGATGAGTGAGGAAAGATTGACCAAGAGAATATATGTGTCGGAGGTGGAGGGAGCAAGGAGAAGAGGGAGACCAAATTGGAGGTGGAAAGATGGAGTGAAAAAGATTTTGTGTGATCGGGGCCTGAACATGCAGGAGGGTGAAAGGAGGGCAAGGAATAGAGTGAATTGGAGCGATGTGGTATACCGGGGTTGACGTGCTGTCAGTGGATTGAATCAAGGCATGTGAAGCGTCTGGGGTAAACCATGGAAAGCTGTGTAGGTATGTATATTTGCGTGTGTGGACGTATGTATATACATGTGTATGGGGGGGGTTGGGCCATTTCTTTCGTCTGTTTCCTTGCGCTACCTCGCAATACGCGGGAGACAGCGACAAAGTATAAAAAAAAAAAAAAAAAAAATATATATATATATATATATTTTTTTTTTTTTTTATACTTTGTCGCTGTCTCCCGCGTATATATATATATATATATATATATATATATATATATATATATATATATATATATATATATATATATTTTCTTTCTTTCTTTTAAACTATTCGCCATTTCCCACGTTAGCAAGGTAGCGCTAAGAACTGAGGACTGGGCCTTTTTTGGAATATCCTCACCTGGCCCCCTCTGTTCCTTCTTTTGGAAAATTTAAAAAAAAAAACGAGAGGGGAGGATTTCCAGCCCCCCGTTCCCTCCCCTTTTAGTCGCCTTCTACGACACGCAGGGAATACGTGGGAAGTATTCTTAATCCCCTATCCCCAGGGATAATATATATATATATATATATATATATATATATATATATATATATATATATATATATATATATATATATATATATGTTTGCGGGAGACAGCGACAAAGTATAATAAAAAAAAAAAAATAATATATATATGTGGTATAATGTATTTCTTGTAAGATACAGACAGGTGTTTGGGATCAGTCATTGTTATCCCTCCCCTCATTCCCTGAGATCATCCTCATTTCTGTTGTACGGTTGTACACCATTCACTAAAATGAAGAGCCTTGTAGCAAACCAGTACTGGTTAGTTGCAACTGTGCCGTACCCTGTTTGGCACTAACTTTGTATATAGTTTTTTTCATTATTTTCACTTATGAATCACATGATTATTTGAACCATTAGTGTACTGGAATCTGTTAGACTAGTTTATTGTATTATATGATTTTTATGGATGATGCAAAAACTTTGTTAATATGTTTGAAGTCATGTGGAGAAGGGATAGACCAAGAAGGAAAGGGACTGGTGAAATGATGAGATTGTTGAAGGTTCATCAGGTGAGGATCATTTAATTCCAGGAATATTAATTGCAATTTCAGTTTAGAAATAGCCTCATTTTCACCTGGAATTGTAATTTTGGAGTTATCACTTTTTGTATTATTCATTTATATTGGAAATTATTCTTGATACATTTAAACGTATTATCTCTTATTTTTTATAAACAATAGAATAGAATGAGAGTATGGCATATGTGCAAATAGGATGAGAGGAGGATGAATGATTCCAGTTGAAGAAGTGTTTGTGGTAGGGATATTTGATATCACCATTATTGTTTCAGCTGTATATGGATGAGATGGTGAGGTAGGTGAATGCAAGGATTTTGGAGATAGGAGTCAGGTCTGCAGTCTGTTTGGAAAAGGGGGCCTGACAGGTGAGTCTTCTGTTTACATATGATATCGCCATGGTAACAGATTCAAGTGAGAAGCTGTAGAAGCTGGTCTCTGAGTTTGGGAGAAAGTTTGGTATGAAAGAAAATTGAGTGGTGATATGAATAAAAGTGTTTATAATAAGTTCAGCAGTGAAGGAGTCAAGTTGGTTAAAGTGTGAGTTAGAATAGGGTGATTCTGGAAGAAGTAATGTTTTTTACATGCATGGGAGTTAATGTGACAGTGGATGAAACCATTGCAGTAGAATTAAGCCACAGATTGGTTAAGGGGTCTAAGGTCCTGGGTGCATTTAGGAATATATGGAAAGAGGCTACTGTCTGTTTGGGCAAGGGTGGGTATGTTTGATGGGATAATAGTGCCAATAGTGTTGAATATATTTGAGACAAGGAGCCTAGGTAAAAGAATATAATGGAGAATGGTAGTGTTGCAAATCAAATGTTTGAGGCCAGTGTATAGTGTGAAAAGGGGTTCCAATAATAGATGATAGGATAAGAAAGATGTGTGGAAGGAAGAACAGTATGTATGAGAAAGCTAAAGAGGATGGGATGAAATGATGTGGAAATAAGGAGAGGATGAGTGTGGAGAGGCTAACAAAGAAGACTTAGCATGACATGAAATTAAGCAAGAAACTTGTTAAATAGATGTAATGAATTACTTTTATAATATTAGGGTTGTGGAGGAGTGGAATAAAATGACAGAGAGAAATCTTTAACGCAGACGGCATTCACAAATTTAGAGAAATTGTGTGACAGTAGAGAATGTTCAAGAAATAGTACCACACAAAGGAAAAATTCCCTCAAAGTACAGTGCAAATGAGTACTTACATGTTGGTAGTGGATTGAACAAGAAAGGGAAAACTGGGGAGGATATGGAAGGATGGAATGAAAAAGGCTTTAAGTGATTGGTGACTAAGATGAGCATTGGATAGAGAGAATTAGTGAGATCTGGTATACATGTCAGTGGACTGAACCCCGGTACATGAAGTGGTCAGAGGAAACCATGGAAAGAGTGTGGGGCTGAGCTTAGACAAAGAAATGCCAAATTTGCTCACCTACATTCTCTTGCTGTCATGTGCAATGCACTGAATCCACAGCTCGCTATCCACAACCAAGTCCCACTGCCATTTTGATAGTTTTCCCAGGCCACTTCACATGCCCTGGCACAGTTCATTGTCATCCCATATAAACCATATTGCTCCAGATCGCTCTATCCCACACACCTTTCACACTTTTCAGATGTTCAATCCCTGATCACTCAGAATCTTTTTCAATCAATCATTCTGTATCCAGTTTAGTCTTCCCCTTCGTGTTTCCTCCACTTCTGACACATATATCCTCTTTGTCAACCTCCCTCCACTCATTCTCTTCACATGTCCAAACCATTTCAACACACCTTCTTAACTCTCTCAACCACCCACTTTTTATTACCACATCTATCACTTACCCTTTTATTACTTACTCGATTAAACTACCTCACACCACATTGCCTCACTCATTTCATTTCTAATACATCCACCCTCCTCCACGCATCCTCATCCATAGCCCATGTATTGCATCCGCACAATATGTGGTTTTGGTGCATTATATGTGACTTCTAGAGATTGGATGTGAGCAAATAAAGCCTAATATTGGAAACATTGATCAAGTATGGAAGAAAAAGAAAAATTTTTGATTATTGTACAAGTAAAAATTTGCCCATCTCTTGTAGGTCCTGTTTGGATATAATATTCCAGTACTTTTCAGTATTAGGCCATCATCCCCAAAGAAAATATTCTCAAGAGGTAGAATTGCTGTGTAGTACAGAGGACCCCATTATATCATGGGTCTGTATTTTAAAGTTGCCACATTGTATCCAAATCAGCATCATGATTCATGTTTTTTTTCCCCCTCTCATTTTTACATTTTAATCTGGCTTTTAATTGCAAGTACATTACAGATGTAGCAAAATCCTAGAGTTACCTATGTATCAGAATTACTTGCTTAGGTTATTTGGTTGGTGGATTTAGCTTGATGTTGATGGGCTTAATGCCCTAGCTGTAGGTACAACTAAGCTCAAATGGCCAACTAACCACCCCATACAGTCATGTCTTGAGCCTTGGACCATTGTAAAAACTCAACAATATGTTGGAGATTTCCCATATGCAATAGATAGTGTAATATTGAAATAGTATAAAGCAGGATCCTAATTGTTGAAACACTTGCCAGATTGCTCAGGAAACAAATCTAGGAGGATCCAGCACTAGCCTATCCAGGGGAGTTTGACTTGTGGATATGCAAAGTGTTTAAAGTATTGTCTTGTACAGATACTATCTTTTTGTGGATATGGAGTGTCTTATGAAAACATGTGAATTGTCGACATGTGCAGAAGCTTGTTTGGCAGATTGATGATATTTCCCTGTTAATTGATATTCCATAGTACTTACTCGCATTTGTTTTATCAAAATGATGCGAAAATTCCAGAAAGAAAATGAATCACTTTGACTCTGTATCTTAAGAATGAATTGTGAGTTATTCAGATTGTTATTTTGTTCATAATGAAAGAAAAAGAGTAGTGTGGTAAGCAAAGTGGATATTAAGCAGTATGTGGAAACAGATATATGGAAATGATATCTTTAGATTCATCAGTATTTCCGATGCAGTTCATATTTATAATAGATATCCTGGTGTTGTTCTCAATCTTGTTAAAGTATAATGTCCCTTTTTCTTTTTTTTGGTTTTCATGTTGACTTAACCTGATCTTAAGAATTATGTCTATATGTCTATATGATTGTAGGAGTAATCAGTAGGTCTGTTTGCATGTTTTAGGGTGTTGATTAAAACATAAAAAACGAAGATAATGATGTGGCTCCCAGTAGTTATTGAATAGTTTTGTAGGCTGGCACAAGATTGCTATGCTTGGGCATGTAAGAGGATGTATAGACATTTATGGTTTATTGTACAGACTCTTCATCTCTCATATCTCCTATCACTGTTTTTTCATATTCCTTGTAATATACTTCATTCATTGGTATTATACATTGTGTTATATAGAATTTGTATTGATTGGTTGCAATGTACATGTCACTTAGGATGTGATCTGTGTAGGTGAAACAGAGCCTTTTATTTTACTTTTGCGTTCTTTATATATAGATTTTTTTTATTTTTAGGCTCAAAGATAGTGATGCATAGGTAGCACAATGTGAATCATGATATCTGGGTTATCGAGGTGGAACTGTATGTTATGAGTAGACATGTGAGTCCTGTTTTATCATTTATGCACAATCAGTAATTTGTTGTTGAAATATTTTGAAAAGATATTCATGGAATTTTTTTTCATACAGAGCCAGGCTTCTGTTCAAATAGTTTAAGATCTGAGCACTGACATGACTTAAAAGTTTTAGAAGCCATTACATATGCATTAGATTCTTATACTACATCAACAAAATTAGATTAATATATGCAGTATCTAATGCAAATGATAACATTTTCCACAGCCTTATCCACTAACTTACTACATCAGACCTCCAGTATGAGTGATTGTGATATTGCTAAAGCTCTGATATTCATTTTATTTGTTTTTTTGTTTCACATTACCTGTGTACAAGTAAAAAGAAATTAGTCAGGTCTTTAACGTCTATGGCAGATTATTATGTAAGCTATAGCTTGATCCTTACTAACTTAAGTCAGTCCTCACAGGTGATTCAGAGCGCAAGTCAGCATCGGTTTCAAGAAGTTCCTCCATTGGATCATCTCAGTCACATTCCCGTCAGATATTTTCCTCAGGACCCACTCGACCACCTTTTAGGATTCCTGAATTTCGATGGTCCTACATTCATCAGAGACTATTATCTGATGTTCTCTTTTCATTAGAAACTGACATGCAGGTTTGGAGAAGGTATGATTGAAAGTGGAAACACTATCCTTTATTTATGTTTTTGTTATACTGTTTATTATTAATTAGAAAGCCATACATTTGATACTTGGTGAAATGGTGTAAAGTGATTCTTTTCATTTCAAGGGTACTCCTTTTCTCTGAATATTTTGATAGCTTGGTACAAGATAGTGACACTGCATTCAATTGTATTTGGCATGTATTTAAGTGTTGATGCTAGTAATGTATCTGTGTAGTGTGGTTGTTTGGAGAAATGAAAGTAACCCTCTGTTGTGTTCCAGTTAAAAAATCCTTTAGGTATTATGTCATCCCCCATTGTAATGATTTCTATGGAGAGTTTATTGGTAGATGATATTGCTGTGTTATGAAATGAGGTACACAAAATATCAAGAAACAAGCTTTTTACACATGATGACAAATGTATTAAGGCAAAGTCTTCCATGATAGGTAGTCGGACTGGTTATGCTGTTTTAAGTTAGATATCTTGTCCTGGTGCTGCCTCACTTCTACAAGAAATGGAGATCAAGTATGAAAAAATTTCATGATAAACAAATATGTAAATGAAAACTTCCATGACATACATTGAGACTCTGGTTGCAAAGTTTTAAGTCAATCGTCAGTATAAACAAATAGTTTACTGCAAACTCTTTTATGACAGATAATGAAACTGGTTATAGTTTTAAGTAATAGTCTTGAAGACTGTCTTTGCCATGATATAGGGATAAATAGAAAGATTTGGTGTGCAGGATGTGATAAATGTAAACTTATGTATGGGATAATAGTAAGAGATTTGCAGGGTTCATGTATAGTATTTTTTTTTTTCCAGAAAAGTTTGGAAGAAATGAATGAATGGTTGAATGAAATTAGGAAAGTTATATTGAGTGTGACACAAACTTTTAAGATTGATAGAGATAACTGTAAAGAAGAAATGACATCTTTTCTTGTAAAAACAATGGACAGAAAGTTGTTAAAAGAAAACAGTGCCTACAAGACAGATGTGCAGTTTAATATTTATTTTGAGAATGGTTGCAGTGATAGGAAAATTTTATAAAAGAAATCTGTACATAATGGTTGTCAAAAAAAAAAGTATTTAGTCAAGTTCTGAAGAATATTTGATGAGAAGGGTGTTTATTCAAAGTTAGCAAATTGAAATTGGGAAATAATGACAAAATTAACTATGGACTTTGATGACAAGGAAAATGAATGACCGTACTGTAATCAAGTGTTCAGAATCAGTTGTTACTTAAAAATGAACGGAAGGTTTTGAGGATTAGCTGGATATCAAATGTTCAGCAAGGAATACTGTAGCCAGTTCTAGCCATCAGAGAGAAAATAATCATAAAATGAAACAAGATTAAAGTTTGCAGAGAATGAAAATATATTGAATGTAATGAAGGAGGATACGATGTTTCGGGCAGAAGGAGACAGAAAGTAGTGCATGACTTCCTGTGTTTCAAGTAATCTTTCTCTGGATGGCATGAAATTTACTGCAGATTCCTCTTTCACTTCTGTAAAAGAGCATGACAAAGTTGCCACAAACTTCAAAATACTTGTCTTCCCCTTTCTGCAAGTTGTTGCATAGCTTCTTGCAACTCACCATCACAACTAACTTGTGAGGCAAGCAGTCACTGTTATTAGTCCTGTTTTGAGTACATTACTTACAGTTTTTGTTTAAGAGAATCCTTACTATTATTTTGCCATTTGATGTATTTGCATTTTGTACAGTATTTGTGGAAGTGGATTGTCCATGTATCTTTAAATCTTGACTACAAAAAGGGATTTATTTGATGCTTTGTTTGTGCTTTTATGTCATTTTTCATTGCATATGTTGTATGCATGAGACAAGAAATCAGTGTTGTTATTTGTTCACCCATTTCTGCAAATGCATTGAAAGGGCTTACTGTAGTCTCATAACTAGCAAGTCTTGTCAAACAAACTTTCTACCTCTGTGCTTCCCAGAGATGTTCTGCAAGCAGAGTTGCATCAGCTTCTGATTGTTTACATGAAAATCTCAAGCTGCTTATCATATTTATTACTGATAACTCGTTTGAAGACCTTTCCATTTTAACATTCTGAATGCATTCCAGTCTTCCTCTGGGAATAGGGTGTCATTACCTTTTTGCCACCTTGTTGGATTCGAGACTTGTCCCAGATCTGTGATACTGATTCCCACATGATGGAGATGCGAAGAGTTTAAAGTAGATAGAGAGGTACAGTCAAGGTCAGTAATGCAAAGACAGGTACAGTTAAGGAAAATAATACCACATACTGTTTATGTAGCTGTCACTTAGATAGAAACTTTTTTTTTTTTTTTTTTTTTTTTATACTTTGTCGCTGTCTCCCGCATTTGCGAGGTAGTGCAAGGAAACAGACGAAAGAAATGGCCCAACCCCCCCCCATACACATGTACATACACACGTCCACACACGCAAATATACATACCTACACAGCTTTCCATGGTTTACCCCGGACGCTTCACATGCCTTGATTCAATCCACTGACAGCACGTCAACCCCTGTATACCACATCGCTCCAATTCACTCTATTCCTTGCCCTCCTTTCACCCTCCTGCATGTTCAGGCCCCGATCACACAAAATCCTTTTCACTCCATCTTTCCACCTCCAATTTGGTCTCCCTCTTCTCCTCGTTCCCTCCACCTCCGACACATATATCCTCTTGGTCAATCTCTCCTCACTCATTCTCTCCATGTGCCCAAACCATTTCAAAACACCCTCTTCTGCTCTCTCAACCACGCTCTTTTTATTTCCACACATCTCTCTTACCCTTACGTTACTTACTCGATCAAACCACCTCACACCACACATTGTCCTCAAACATCTCATTTCCAGCACATCCATCCTCCTGCGCACAACTCTATCAATAGCCCACGCCTCGCAACCATACAACATTGTTGGAACTACTATTCCTTCAAACATACCCATTTTTGCTTTCCGGGATAATGTTCTCGACTTCCACACATTTTTCAAGGCTCCCAAAATTTTCGCCCCCTCCCCCACCCTATGATCCACTTCCGCTTCCATGGTTCCATCCGCTGACAGATCCACTCCCAGATATCTAAAACACTTCACTTCCTCCAGTTTTTCTCCATTCAAACTCACCTCCCAATTGACTTGACCCTCAACCCTACTGTACCTAATAACCTTGCTCTTATTCACATTTACTCTTAACTTTCTTCTTCCACACACTTTACCAAACTCCGTCACCAGCTTCTGCAGTTTCTCACATGAATCCGCCACCAGCGCTGTATCATCAGCGAACAACAACTGACTCACTTCCCAAGCTCTCTCATCCCCAACAGACTTCATACTTGCCCCTCTTTCCAAGACTCTTGCATTTACCTCCCTAACAACCCCATCCATAAACAAATTAAACAACCATGGAGACATCACACACCCCTGCCGCAAACCTACATTCACTTAAGCCTATATAATTCATACTTGGTGTATGATTTTATTTAACCTATTTCTTTTTTTGAAAAAAATTACTCTGGGAATTTTTATTTTTGTATTTTAGCATCATAAGTTTTCCCATAAGGTTGGACCAGTTGATGACTACATTTGGAGTAATCACTTGACGAGGAGTCCAAATTTTTTTCAACCTCTTTGCTTATTTGAAGCATTTTTGTTCCTGCAGTTTACAGATGAGCCAATAGTTATGTCCTTAGATGACTTTTGCTGGGTACTGTATGTAACCCTCTTTTTTCTTCCCTTTTTGAGACTAGCCTGAGGTCTTTTGCTAAACATTATTAACCATCACTTGTGATTAAATGGACATATGCTATATGTCTGAAGATGAATTCTTTTCATAATTGAGTAGATTATATTCTTCCATAATTTGAATAACATTTTGTCTTAAGAGGTACTGCTTCCTTAGCTAGTTCAGTTGTACTTACACATACCATCACAGCAGTTCCCTCATGAAGCACAATAAACCGTTTCCTTCATCAAATTAGATACCACATTTCTTCTTCTTTATCTCAGGGGATGAGGGAGAAAGAATACTTCCCATTTATTCTCTGCATGTGGTTAAAAGCAGCTAAAAGGGGAGGGAGTGGGGGGCTGGAAATCCTCCCCTCCAGTTTTCACTTTTCCAAAAGAAGGAACAGAGAATGGGCCAAGTGAGGCTTTTTCCTCTTAGGCTTAGTCCTCTGTTCTTTATGGTACCTTGCTAATGTGGGAAATGGCAAATATGTATGAAAAAAGAAAATTCTACTTCTTTGGCCCTTTTGTGTAATTCTTCTGTATTAGTGCTAAGATAACCTTTGTTGCACTCAGTTTATGGCAAGTAGAAGGTATTTACATTTGACATAGTTTAAAGTCTAAAGGTCATATGAAAGGTATTCTTCTCTGGAAAAGGCAGCTAAACCCAAGTACCTAAAAGCTGTCTACACAAGGAAAGTAGTTAGAGCTCTTTTCTGTGGGTCAGCTAGGTACAGTCATTTACATTTTTTGAAAATTATTGTCAGTAGTTATCCCTACTTGGTTCATGAATCTCAGCATACTATATTATCGTGAAAGTCTTTTGTAGAGTCACACTGAGTTAGGTATTGGCTCTGACATGTCAGTGAAATGATATAGACATCGCATTATTATGAGCCTTAAGATTATGATGATACATGTTATGCTTATATTTGGTACATATCATTGTTTGTGCCCTGTGGATTGCTTATCCTGCCATTCCCTCTATAGTTTAGGTCATTCAGAAAGGCTTGTAAAATGGCAAATAAAGTCTCACTTGACGTAGGCTTCTAACGAACCTTTTGACCCAGGTCAGCTGTTCTTATTGGTTGAAATCACGAGTGATAAGGAAACTTCCCACAATTGTGGCATGTTTTATTAATTTCAGAATATCTAATGGTGTGTATTTTGTGTAGTATTTGCTGATTATCAGCTGTAAGACATGTCATTTTTATCACATGTGAAGAAGAATGTTTTCATTTTATGTAGAGGCTGCCTTTCTTTAAGCTGCATTTATCTCTCTTTTGAATTGCTCGGTATGAACCCAAAAGTGAATTTTACACCTTGTATGTTATCTGTTAGGACCACAAAAGTAAGTGTTGAATTATATAGCCACACATATCCACAAACTGTTTGTAAACATCATTCACATGTATGTAACTGCAAATTTTATGTTTTTCAATTTTTCATGGGAAATCCTTAGGAAAGAAGAGTTGATGCAGACCTAGGAATGGCTGTAAAATGGCCAAACCACTTACCTTTGTTTTGAAATTTATTTCTTGTTCACTAGTTATTCAGATACTGTTGGCTAATGACCAGACTTGGTGTGGTTGATCTTTCATCATTCTTCAACTCAGGTTTGAAGATGGAGCCAAATTCATGTAATTGTATAGTTTGTGGACATATAACACTTGCAGCTCTATAAGTGCTAGTCATTAATGGCAGATTTTGTGTGGATTATCCAAAGAGAAAGACCTTGTGCATCATGAAGATGGAGTTAAATTTCATGGTTGTATGCACCCTTCCGTTTGCACAGCCCAGACATGGTTTCCTTTCTGCAGTTCTTGTTGGGTCATGCTCACTTTTCATTGATTATATATTGATCTTAACTTCACCTTAAAGATGGAGCCATACACACCTCTATTTATGTTCAGATGCTCATTGCAGACTCATTTTTGATAATTCATCTGTAGATTTTTGTCATTCTTTGTATACAGTTTAAGCCAGTATACTTAGGAAATCTATATAGTAATGTCTGTCTCTTTATTATCTTCAGCTCTTCTGCCCTTTTAAGTTTAATTAGAAGATTGCACCCCTTTTCTCCCCTGCTTACTTTCATAGAATGTTCCAGTAAAGCTTTTCCCTGCTTAACACTGAGCATGTGTTCCTGGAAATCACAATTTATAGTAAAAGAAACACCATACCATAGGATTCATTAAGATAAAGGGGGTTACATTCATGGGAGAGATTTTTCACAACATATGGTACAGTTAAAGTACATTATTAATCTAAGTAATGAAAGAAAGCACAGACTATTTCATTTAAGTATGTGTTATCCATCATTGTAACATTTAAGAGATAGATATACTTTCCTGAATCAGCCCACCCATCCTCAGACTTCTTTTGTCACTCATTTATGAAATAAGCGGCAGTTTTATAAACAGTGCACCTGATTACAGAAACAGGATTAATGTACTGTAAATATGATATGCAAGTGTACTGTGTGAAAACAGTACAAAATATGATGAGACCATTCACTAGTTTGTTGGAAATACTCCTTTATCTCATACTGAAACCAATTCCTTCATGTATGTGGTGAACAATAGTAAAATAGCATGCAATATGCAAATACTGGATGTAAAATTACAGAATGAAGAGATTTACAAGATAACAACCAGTCACAGAAAGCCAGTTCTTAGGGCCTGATATGATGATGCAAGTGAGTAGGGGAAATGGTGGAGGCAACTCTATCACCACCTGCCTCCCTGTGTATCGTTGATAATATCAGTCTTTTGATATTTTTTGTTAGCAATGATAACATTGGCTGTATTGTGCAAATACTGCAAATAAGATTGAAGAATGAGGAAGATTTACACAGTAATAGCCAATCAGTGAAGCCAAAATGAGTGTGGTGGAGTTTACTCCACCACCTACCTCCCCTCCACCCAACTCTCCCCCACCTGCCATCCCTCCACAACTGCACAAAGTTTCCTATTCGCCCACAGTCATGGGATTTTCTGTTTACTTTTTGCAGCTCAGATAATCATTTTTATTAACTATAAAAGTGATCGATCAAACAGTGTGCTAGAGTTGCCCTCTACCAGTGGCCTGTTAAGGGTGAGGCACTTAAGGCAAAGAAGCGGCACTAGAATTAACTAGTATGGAGACTCTATTGCCATGGCCACCTCCTTGAGGGAGTTCCAGAATGAAATAGGCGTCAGAGATATAGATAGATTGATCCCATACCCTCAAGAGAAAACATAAGTTCATTCATGACACAGTAAATGTTTCCAGAAAAAAATTTGAATATCTAATTCTGTCATAAAATGTGTGTACTGAAATAGAGTATTAATCTATAAAGTTCAGTATTATAAACAAATTCAAAACAAGAGAATTCTGGTTGTATTGCCTCCATAGAAGGGAGGAACGGCCCAGTGGTGGAGTTACTCTCTCATCCTTTGCTTATTGTACCACCATCACAAGGTATAGGCTGTTTCCTTTTTGTAGAATAGATTATCATTTTTATCAATTATGAATATGGTGGATTCCATACTGAAGAGAAATCAGTGTTACTTTATCCTGTACATTTCTTGATGGACACCTCCAATTACTGATTCCTGACACACACTCTTAGCTTCTCCCATAACACTCACCTGTCTTTCATACTCCTCTTATATCCTGATGCATAAGCACAAATAATAGCCCACCTCTTGTAATCCATTTCTATTTTACCCACATCAATCTAGGGCTCAATTCCATACAAATTTTCACACTTCGTGTAGTTTCTTGGTGCTTTCTGTAACTGACTGATAAGTGAATTACCATTACTACTATGTTTTATGTATTTTGTACTTAGAGAGTGGTCATATTGCCTTTTTATGGGATCTGATTGGGTTGAAATTTAAGAATAAGAATATCAGATTCTGCTTAGTCTATAAATGTTTAAGGACAACATGGAAAAATTGTAAGACATAAAAAGGACCTAAACATTTTTCAAAGTTGTACCAGTTCAGCCAGGTTGCAAGCAATAGAAGTACAATAAGTCATAGTTTAACAAATTTAGCAAAAACCAGTAGCAAAGACCATACCCTCCTCAGGAATTTCTCACAGATGGATCTTTGGGGTAGGAGACTCCCAGAGACAAGTGTGAATTATATAGAAAGTCTCTTCAGCAATGTCAATGAGGTTTTTGTGTTCATAACATTTTGCTGATGGCAGATTTTTTAATCATTTCTATAAAGATTTTTATTTCTGAGATTTTTTCCCAAAGTAAAGTTGAAATTAGCTTTAAATCTAGGTGGCAGTCATTGTCATTGCAAACATTAACTTTCAGTCAAAAAGTGAAAAAGATGACTGCAGTGCCTGCATTTTTAAAAACTATATCTATTACTGATATGTTTTTTAAGTATTAGACCTCATGAAGCTGATTGTAAGCATCGTATTTGAAATTAATATTGGTTGCCACTTACTACAGCCATGACTGCTTATTTGATTTACATTTGAAGATCTGTGTTAAAATCAGTCTGATCCTTCTTTTTGAATGAATTGCTTTTTATCAGAAATTATTTTTATTTGCTTTTGGCAGAAAACTGTACTTCTCAATGTGATCTTGGTGGGTTTTAGAAGTATTTTTATTGAAAGTAATGTTTCCTCAAAAGATTCAGTTACTATATATTTACATTTAACCATTTTTGATAACATCTTAAATTTGTTGATATTGATATTAGCTTTTTATGATTATCTGTTTGTCGAGTACAGGAAAGAAATTCTTCACACAGAGCCCTAATTCATAAATTCTTTATATGCTGGTATGTAAACTGTTCATAAACCTGGTTAGCTTTGCTTTCTTTCTTATTTATTATTTCACTATCTGCTCCTAAGCTTGCCTGCTTATGTGCTTATGTCCTTGACTTTGTCATACAATGCCTGGCAAGCTAATGAATCCTGTAATTACTCTATTTTTGGGCAGCCTGAGGATGGGCCAGTGTGATGCATTTCTCTTTCGCTGTTGATAACCTATGGAACCTTTTACTTTCATGTATTTTCATGATAATTATGATCTGTCCCGTTTGAAAGGCAGGTTTTCCATTTCTTCCGAATTCTTATTCTTCTTTTTCTTTTTATTTTATTATGATTTTACTGCATATACAGCCAAGCATGGGTAAGTACTTCTGTCCATGAGATATGCCTTTTAACATAGAAAAATAAAATTTTTGGCCTGTGCAAGTTGGACTACAAGATGTTTATGTTTCAGTAATTTTTGGCCTTTGTAAGTTAGACTACAAGATGTTTATGTTTCTGTAATTTTTGGCCAATGCAAGTTGGACTACAAGATGTTTATGTTTCTGTAATTGTCTCTTTTTGGTTATATGTAATGAATTAAGAGTTAAGTTACCTGGTATTCTTACAGGACTCTGTTGTTAAATCCCAAATTTATAGTGTTTGTGATATCCAAACCTTTTGATTTAAGAAACTGGTATGAACATCATTTCTCTCAGAAAAATTGAGGATTAACTACTGTCAGATTTTCACATATCTGGGTTTCTTTGTGTTGTGAGATATTACTCAAATAACTGGCTGATATGCCATATGAAAAGGATTAACTTTAAATCTTGAGAAGCCTCATTGTTTGCAAAGATCATTTTTATCTGCTTGGTCTGTTTTTTTTTTCCATCCTTCTTGTGACAATATCTGGCATGATTTTTAAAAAATGAGGGCTACATTTGACACAAAGCCAGAGGGAAAAAGTACAGCATGGTTTGTTTAATATCACATTTGATGAACATCAAGCCTTTTTGTGGTCATTTAGTAGTTATTAGTTATCATACAGATTTGAACTTGATCAGCTGAAGTTTGCAATGTTACCCTGAGAAATTGACGAGGTTAATAGATTGTATTTTTGTAGATTGAATCTTTATGAGCCTCAAACCTAATTTTTACATGTAGCTTAGGAATAGATAAATTGGTATGAAAGAGTGAAGTAAAGCTGCTGCAGAGTGGATTAGGAAAGTACGTATGGAAGCTTATGATATGGGCAGGTATCTGATGATTGGACAAAGGCAGTTATGGATTTGCTGTTCAAAGCAAATAGTGAGTTGATATAGATGTCAAGGCCTGGTGTAGGTAGGATTGTGTTAAAAGGATTAGTGATCTTTTTGTTGGTGAGGAACAAGGTGGATTTAGTAAGGGGAAGAGGATGAATAGATCAGATTTTTGTATGTAAGCAAGTATTGGAGAAAGATTTACAGAATACGAAAGTATATGCAGCATTTACATATTTAGAAATGGCAAATGGTATAAGTGAATAGGGAGGCTTTTCAGAAGGATTTGACTGTGTTGTGCATTGATGGTTTCTAAATACAGTTAAAGAGCTTTATAATAAAATTCATATTGGGTATTGTTTGAGATAAGAGCACAGTTAGGTGATTATTGTGTGGTATTTGACCAATGACAAATGAAATGGGAGTTGCAACAGTAGTTGTATGCATATCAAGCTGTATTTCTTGCTAAATTGGAATAAGAGTTGGATTAATTTCTGGCCTGGTTCAGTAATGTATGCAAGAAAAGATTCCTGAAAATGATTGCAAATAAAAGTAAGAAGCTAGTTTTTGAAAAGGAAGGGAGGTTGCATAGAAAGATTAGTTCATATGGTGAAGATCTGAAAGTTGTTAGAAGTTTAGAAATTTAAGGATGAAGTTTAGTAAGGAGGGTGATAGGAAATCTGAAATTGAAAGTAGTTATACAGTGGAAAAAATTGTGGATGCCCTGAAAGTGTACATTGGAAAAAATTGGGGATGCCCTGAAAGCTTTTGTTAACTGAAAAATTTAAGCAATGATTGTGGAAAAATCTTGCAAGAAGAACTTATCCCAGTGCTGGCATATAGGTAGATAAATAGATAAGAGAAGTAGGAATGAATCATATGCATAGTATACATAGAACCACACTGCTATATAGAATAAAGGTGTGGGAAGGTTGTATTATGCACAGAAGGCATTAGAAAGGCACAAAGATGAAAGTGTTTTAGGCCGTGGCCATATAAGAGGTATGACAAATGATAGGCTGGTCAAGAAGATATGTTGCAATCCAGAAGAAGGAACAAGGAGAAGAGGGAAACCACAGAAGAGATGGATGGAAGTATAGAGAATTTATTAGGTCTGTTATTTCAGATGAAGACATAAGTGGGACAATTTGGGATGGGATGCAGTGGAAGTATATAATGCATGGAAGTGGTGTGAATAAAGACTTTGGTCTTGCATAACAAGAGTGCTTGGTGTTTGAATTGAAAAAGTTAGAATTTTTTGATTTTAGATGTGGAAGTCCATGTGTCACTTTAACACATGAGCATGGGTTAGGGATGTCTGTGAGTAATGTTCAGGCTATATGTACCTGATCCACCACACTGAATTGACAATTGAGTTATGATAATAGATATAGATAGATAATTTGGTCATCTAATATTAAGACAGAAAATATAATTTTCTTTTTGTTTTTCTTTTGCAGCCATTCTACCAAAAGTGTGTTAGACTTTGTGAACAACAGTGAAAATGCCATCTTTGTTGTGAACACTGTCCACCTCATCTCACAATTGGCAGACAACCTTATTATTGCATGTGGAGGTCTGCTGCCTCTGTTGGCCTCTGCTACTTCTCCCAATGTAAGATTATGAAAATAGAAATTATGATAAGAATATTCATACAAGAACAGGAATTTCATACTTTAAAAATGAAAGAGTATCTATTTCTCTATATATCTGATGGCTGTTCCCTCTGAGAACTCCCACCAAGGGGATGGCTATGGCAAAAGTCACTTTGTATCCCTGTCCTTAAATGCCTCCCTTGCATGCATTACATGCATTTTTCCACCATTTCACTCTCACCGGTACTCTTCCAGTCTATTTCTCCTTATCACAGGTGGTCTTCCTCTAAGACCATTCCCTTTATTTGAACTAGCATACACTTTTGTTATAAACTTTCTGTCTTGCATTCTTTCCACATGCCCAAACACCCTCAAAGTATTATGTTTCACCCACTTTACCACTCCACGATTCACTCCCTTTGCGCTCCTTGTCATACCAAATCTTTCATACATCCCTTTCTTCTTCATTATGTTGATATGCTGGTTTCATTTCTACCCTAGTATAGCTAATGCAAACAATTAAACATCAATCACACATGCACATGCACACATTGTGACCTACCAATTTAATGATCATAGGATGAGATTCTGGTCAGGGTAGTTGGCTCACAGTCAACCTAGTTTTTCATCTCTTTCTTCAGGCTTTTGTGTGTGTGTGTGTGTGTGTGTGTGTGTGTGTGTGTGTGTACATAGGATGTTGTATATGTACAAGATTTAGGGATGGGTTTCACAAGCACTTGGTCCACAAACATACATTCTCCTCTTCTCACGTGTTACACTTGACAAATAGCTCATATAACTTATCCTTCATAACTATCAGACATGGGAAAGATTAGTAGTAAAAAAACACCTTTTAAAAATGGAAATAAAGTAACTGCACATGATAAATTAAAGAAAAGAAAATATGAGACAAGGCATAATAACCAGGAATTAACTGATGACTTAAAAAGAAACTGAGAATCCTTTGAAGATATATTTTTATATATATAAACATACCAAATTTCACTTGTGAGAACTGTATCATCATAGCAAATAACATCAATGAGTACACAAAGGATAATACAGTCATAATTAACATGTCAGAAACTTCACTTAATGAAATAAGTGAAAGGTAGCATGCTTGGAACAGTTTAGGATATTCAGATCAGATAAAACCAAAAGGGTGTAGCAGCATGTATCCCTAATAGGTTAGATGACAAACGTAACAAACATGAGTTACAATAGATTTGAAACAAATTTATTGATGATACCAGCCATTGATTTATTAGATTTAGTGTTGTGCAGGCACCACATAATAGACTGAATTATTTAAGTTTTTTTTTTTTTTTTTTCAAAAGTTGAAGAAATTTTGAAGGGATGACATTATGTCCTGGTGACTTTTAACTTGTTGAATGGTAAGAAAAAGGTGTTGATCATAGAAGGTGAAACATTTACGACAGAAAGAATGGTAGATCAGTTGATAAAAGAGAAAGGTTTCAGAGACTAAATGATATGTGATTCATTCAGCCTTGTTCAGATAACCACAGACTAACAGGAGAGAGCAATTCACTATAACTCACTTTTATAAATGATGGCAGTATTTTCAGATATAGAAGTAAGTAAGCAAATCTATCATAATATCATAGAAATAATTACTGCACATGAAATGAAAATGAATGAATGTGAACATGATACAGCAACAGTAGTAAAAGACATTGGGTTGGGTGATATAGATTTTCACCATGACAGATCAGACTGGAAAAAGATAGTTGAGAAGGTTACAAGCACAAAATGGAATGAGATCTCAATGGGTAGTGTGAGAGATTAAGCCAAACAATGATTGGACAGATGTAAATGATAGAAAAGCACAAAATGGACAATACTTAAGACAGAAGACTTAAGAAAAACATGGAAAAAGGATAACAGTGAAAGAATAAGATAATTATATAAGAAAATAAAGAATCCAAATGTAGAAATAATGAAATAAAGAAGAGCCAAGAAAATTAATGAAGAAAGAGTTATACAGAACATGGAGATAATTCGAAGTTACTATTTACATACATGAACACAGAAAAAGTAAGAAAACAGAGATTAGACCATTTAAGGTACGAGATATATCTGAGAATGACTACAAGAAAATATGCAAGGTGTTGATTTTTTAAGGAGGTTTATAAAAAGGGACTGTTTAACCAGTATGATGAAAATGCACTCATACATTTCGCAATATTAAAAGACAATGTAATTAAAGTGATTGATCAGCTGGGAGAAAATTCAGCTCTAGGACCAGATGGAATCCCAGCCATATTTCAGAAAAGATAGATACAGCATTAGCATTATTGTTGATGTTATTAATGAGGTAAAGTCTGGATGAGACCAAAATAACACATATTCACAAATTGGCATGGGTAACATCAATACACTAAGGAGGATCTCATCTTATACATAAACAATTAGCTTAACTTCATATGTAATGAAAGTTTTTGAAAGAGTAAGAAAAAGGAGTATTTTGAACCACTGAATCGAGAATAGTCACATAAATGAAGGCCACCATGGATTTGTGCCATGAAAAAGTAAATGTACACAATTATTAGCTCATTACACAGTGACATGTATGAAAGCTTAATCCAAAGGAAAAGAATGGATATTGTTTTTCTTGACTCTGGAAAATCACTTAACAAAGTAAACCACATGATTTTACTAGATAACATAGCTAATCAAACATCAAGATTAAGATAGAAAATGGATTATAAGATTTCCAGCAGAAGGAAGATGTCATATTTGCAGTACTACAAGGGATAGTTTTATCCTTGAAACTCTCTGTAATAATGGCCTCAGACATCAACAGCAAAGTAAAGCATGGTAGGGAGCTTTCCTGGTGATACCAGAGTAAGCAGAATGATTGAATTGGAAACTGATCAGATGGAGGTGCAGAAAGACATAGAAGTGAACCTAATGAAATTTGTCAATATATCTACATCTCTTATGCCCATTCCCTCTGGGAACTTGCATCAAGGTGGTAGCCACAGCCAAGTAGTCTCTACATTTCCTTGTCGTTACATACCTCCCTTGTGTACACCATTCTTTGCATTCATCCCCCCATTCCTCTTCCTGCAGTACTCTTCCATTCTGTTATCCCATGTCACAGTTGGACTTCCTCTCACACAAACCCCTTTACATGAAATTTATGTACTATTGACTTGAGTAAATAAGTTATAGGTCAATGTAGGATTCATTAGTATGCTTTATAAAGGCATGACAGAAATTGATTGAAAGTGGGCCAAGTGTAAAAGATGTAAGTGCCATCATAAATGAGAAATTAAGATTTCAGATGATGAATGGTATGATTCAGAACTTGCTCTTCATAAATCAGAAACATATTAATGAAAATGTTTGATGTAAGAATGAGAAGCATAATTGAATACTCTGTTTTATGGTCTCCAACAAAACAGATTGGCAGATGAGAATGGAATTTAATGACAAATTTTAACAAATTGACCTTGGAACAGGTAATGCCATTATAGTGCCTTTTTATAGAGGCCCAACATGAAAAGAAATGAAGTCAAAAAATTAGGATTGATTATCTGTGAAAACTTGAATTCAAAGAACATATTGAAAAGATAGTATTTTGAGGCCAAAGTATGAGTGCAACTGAGAACATGTGCAACAAAAGACAAACAAATGATGAAAATGTTACATTGTCATAGGTTCATTAGTTTTCAGCCTTACTCCAGGATGTTTGACCTTAGGCCCGGACATCTCTCCTCCATCTCTCCAAGGTGTTGATGTACAAGCATTTTTTTTAGCCTTTTTCTCCATTTTTGAAAAAAAAAAAAATTACCATTCACCTTATGTGACCTGTGTGATTTGTACTATGATCTGCAATATTTGAGAACTTTTAGTAGCTAGTGGGAGGCAGATTTAATGACAGCTTAGTGGCAGTTGCTGATTACCCAAAAGGAGACCTCACATGGACAAGTATTATCTGTGAGTATCTTTGAGTTGTTTGCAAAGGATGAGTTTAAAGTGTTCCATGTTCACTGAATTTAAGGTTGAACAGAGCCGTAGTGGATAAATTTTCAAGAAATGTATATCAGTGCATGCTGCACACTGCCCTGGATTTTTTTTTTCAAGACCTGCGTTTTCCCCTTACATACCGACATACCTTGCGTAGGCCAGATATGTATGGTCTGATCTGAAAAATTGGTGATGTTAAGTGCTTGAGATATGATTAAACTTGTACATCAAACACCTGACAGTATTATCAGACTGGTTTAGATAGAGTTTGAGCAAACATTTTGCCAATATCTGATACAGTGGAAGATGACTATCTCAAATGTGTCACTTTCCAAGGATAGCATATCTTTTACATTGGTTACCGCACCATAGTAGGTGCTCTTATCAGTTTACATAACACAGATTTTCAAACAAAGCTAAAATTTGTCTGTTGCATTTTCAGCATTAGGAATATCTTCTGTGGGTCTGGTAACCTTCAGAGCTTCAGCACTATTAGTTCCTTAGTAACATTGAATTCTGAAAAGAAAGATTCTAATTGAGCAGTATTACTTTTATAATGACTTGTCCAGGGCTTGGAAAATTACCTTTTATCCTGCATTATTTACATATTTTGAGAAAGCTCATTTGTATCATCTAATAAAGAAAATGGTAATCTCAATATAAATTCATCTAAAGATTTTGGTGCAGTCTCGAAATTTACATTAGATAGTACCAACAGTGTTTTCTGCTTGTCTTTTTCTTCCTTTTTTTTTCTGTTTAAAGACTTAAGTTGTACATAGTAACTTCTTCTTCATGATATTAATTAGATCTGTTATGTTTGACTTTAAATAATGCTTATAGGAAAGATGTTCTGAGAAGGGATGATTTCGAGAGCAGTTTTATAGCTCAGACAGATTCATGGCATATCAGGCAAACAGGATATCTTCAGTCACAGAGGTCAAGAATCCAGTCTGTGAAAATGAGGTATTTGAAAGAGGCATGTGGTATGACTAAATAGAATAAAGTAATGAGTGGGTGAATGAGAAATTTGATATTCAGGGAATGCAATGGGAATGACCTGTGGAGTGGTAGAATTGATGAAACAATAATTTGAGATGGTTTAGGCATATGGAAAGAATGCGAGATGGTGAGTTCACAAGGAGAGTGTATGATAGTCTGATTAAAAGAGTTGGTCTGAGAGTAAGATCTCATGTGATGTATGGAAATAAAGTGGAAGAATATTGGAGGGAGGGAAATGAGGGAAGAATGGTATTTGCGAAGGGGGCTTATAAAGTCAGGGATAGGTAGACATTCCCTTGGCTTGCTGCTGCTGCTGGCAGCGGCCACCCCCCATGGGAATTTCTAAAGGGAATGGGCTTCAGAGACATATAAATGGTATGAACAAATGATAGCAGTCCTTGTTTTGTGACAAACCTTGCACTGTGAACAAGCTTAAAACTTGTTAACACTTATCATACTTTAGGAAACAGAAAGAGAAAAAATATGTCTTCTTTATCTTTCTTGTTACTTTTCTTTAATCCTCAGAATCAATACTTGGCAGTATTGTCTGATATTTAATGAGTGGCAAGTGCCTGCTTGAGATTGAGTTGGTCCTTCCTTCCCTCTTCATTTACACCTTTGGTTGTGAATTTATGGATATATGCAGATAATTAGGATTCAGAAAATGATTACTTTGTAGGAAATTCACCACAAACCCTGTATATAAATACTGAATTGAAGGGCCAGGTCCATCCTCTATGCTTAGGATTTCCCATGACATCCATACCTTTTCTCACTGTCAATTTATTCAATATCTTTGTATAGATTCATCATATATGCTTGCTTTTCACGAGTTGTATTTATAGTCATGATACATTATGTATTTCCAAATATGAGGATAGGCATTGCAGAATATCTCTACACTTTATATCCTTCTCATATTCATCTTGTGAATTGATTTCTTGAAGATATCTGTAATGTGCCATCCTTTCAACACTCATACACGTTTTTTTTTTAATTTTCCAAAAGAAGGAACAGAGGGGGGCCAGGTGAGGATATTCCACTAAGTCCCAGTCCTCTGTTCTTAACGCTACCTCGCTAACGCGGGAAATGGCGAATAGTTTAAAAGAAAGAAGAACCATGGAAGCGGAAGTGGATCATAGGGTGGGGGAGGGGGCGAAAATTTTGGGAGCCTTGAAAAATGTGTGGAAGTCGAGAACATTATCTCGGAAAGCAAAAATGGGTATGTTTGAAGGAATAGTGGTTCCAACAATGTTGTATGGTTGCGAGGCGTGGGCTATGGATAGAGTTGTGCGCAGGAGGATGGATGTGCTGGAAATGAGATGTTTGAGGACAATGTGTGGTGTGAGGTGGTTTGATCGAGTAAGTAACGTAAGGGTGAGAGAGATGTGTGGAAATAAAAAGAGCGTGGTTGAGAGAGCAGAAGAGGGTGTTTTGAAATGGTTTGGGCACATGGAGAGAATGAGTGAGGAAAGATTGACCAAGAGGATATATGTGTCGGAGGTGGAGGGAGCGAGGAGAAGAGGGAGACCAAATTGGAGGTGGAAAGATGGAGTGAAAAAGATTTTGTGTGATCGGGGCCTGAACATGCAGGAGGGTGAAAGGAGGGCAAGGAATAGAGTGAATTGGAGCCATGTGGTATACAGGGGTTGACGTGCTGTCAGTGGATTGAATCAGGGCATGTGAAGCGTCTGGGGTAAACCATGGAAAGCTGTGTAGGTATGTATATTTGCGTGTGTGGACGTGTGTATGTACATGTGTATGGGGGGGGGGGGGTTGGGCCATTTCTTTCGTCTGTTTATATATATATATATATATATATATATATATATATATATATATATATATATATAGGGGATTAAGAGTACTTCCCACGTATTCCCTGCGTGTCGTAGAAGGCAACTAAAAGGGGAGGGAGCGGGGGGCTGGAAATCCTCCCCTCTCGTTTTTTTTTTTATTTTCCAAAAGAAGGAACAGAGAATTGGGCCAGGTGAGGGTATTCCCTCAAAGGCCCAGTCCTCTGTTCTTAACGCTACCTCGCTAATGCGGGAAATGGTGAATAGTTTGAAAGAAAAATATATATATATATATATATATATATATATATATATTTTTTTTTATTTTGCTTTGTCGCTGTCTCCCGCGTTTGCGAGGTAGCACAAGGAAACAGACGAAAGAAATGGACCAACCGACCCCCATACACACATATATACATACACGTCCACACATGCAAATATACATACCTATACATCTCAATGTACACATATATATACACACACAGACACATACATATATACCCATGCACACAATTCACACTGTCTGCCTATATTCATTTCCATCGCCACCTTGCCACACATGGAATACCATCCCCCTCCCCCCTCATATATATATATGTAAGTAGCATTTCTGGATCTGGAGAAGGCATATGATAGGGTTGATAGAGCTGCTTTATGGAAGGATTGAAGAGTATATGGTGTGGGAGGTAAGTTGTTAGAAGCAGTGAAAAGTTTTTACCAAGAATATAAGGCATGTGTATGAGTAGGAAGAGATTTGTTCCCAGTGATTGTCGGTTTGTGGCAGGGGTGTGTTATATACCCATGGTTGTTTAATTTGTTAATTTGCAGGAGTTTTGGAGAGAGGGGTGATTATGCAGTATGTTGGGGATGAGAGGTCCTGGGAAGTGAGCCAGTTGTTCACTGATGATACAGCTCTAGTGGCTGATTCGTGTGAGAAATTGCAGAAGAAGGTGACTGAGTTTGGAAAAGTGTGTGAAAGGAGAAAGTTGAGAGCAAATGTGAATAAGAGCAAAGTTATTAGAGTCAGTAGGGTTGAGGAAGTGGAGTGTTTTAGATATCTGGGAGTGGACATAGCAGCAGATGGAACCATGGAAGAAGAAGTGAGTCACAGGGTAGGGGATGGGGCGAAGTTTCTTGGAGCATTGAAGAATGTGTGGAAGGAGAGAACGTTATCTCAGAGTGCAAAAATGGATATGTTTTAAAGAATAGTAGTTCCATCAATGTTATATGGTTGTGAGGCATGGGCTAGAGTTAGAGTTGTACAGAGAAGGGTGGATGTGTTGGAAATGAAGTGTTGAGGACAATATCTGGTGTGAGGTGGTTTGATCAAGTAGGTAATGAAAGGGTAAGAGAGATGTGTGGAAATAAAAAGTGGGTGTGTTGAAATGGTTTGGACATATGGAGAGAGTGGGTGAGGAAAGATTAACAAAGAGGATATTTATGTCAGATGTGGAGGGAACAAGAAGAAGCAGGATACCAAATTGGAGGTGGAAGGATGGAGTGAAAAAGATTTTGAGTCATCGGGGCCTGAACATACAGGAGGGTGAGATGTGTTATACCGGGATCAATGTGCTATCAGTGGACTGAACCAGGGCATGTGAAGCGTCTGAGGTAAATCACAGCTCCCTTTCCACAGCCAGGCCCCACAAAACTTTCCATGGTTTACCCCAGACACTCCACATGCCTTGGTTCAATCCATTGACAGCACATTGACCCCAGTATACCACATTGTTCCAATTTACTCTATTCCTTGCACACCTTTCACCCTCCTGTATGTATGTTCAGGCCTCAATCACTCAAAATCTTTTTCACTCCATCCTTCCACCTCCAGTTTGGTCTCCCACTTCTCCTCGTTCCCTCTACTTCTGACATATATTCTCTGTCAATCTTTCCTCACTCATTCTTTCCATGTGACCAAACCATTTCAACACACCCTCTTCTGCTCTCTCAACTACACTCTTTTTATTACAACACATCTCTCTTACCTTTTCATTACTTACTCGATCAAACCACCTCACACCACATATTGTCCTCAAACATTTCATTTCCAACACATCCACCCTACTCCGCACAACCTTATCAATAGCCCATGCCTTGCAACCATATAACATTGTTGGAACCACTATTCCTTCAAACATACCCATTTTTGCTCTCCGAGATAACGTGCTCGCCCTCCACGCATTCTTCAACGCTCGTAGAACCTTTGCCCCATCCCCCACCCTGTGACTCTCTATCGCTTCCATGGTTCCATCTGCTGCTAAATCCACTCCCAGATATCTAAATCACTTCACTTCCTCCAGTTTTTTTCCATTCAAACTTCCCTCCCAATTAACTTGTCCCTCAACCCTACTGAACCTAATAGACTTGCTCAAATTCACATTTACTCTCAGCTTTCTTCTTTCACACATTTTTCCAAAGTCAGTCACCAACTTCTGCAGTTTCTCATCCACAACAGACTGCATACTTGCTCCTCTGTCCAAAACTCTTGCATTCACCTCCCTAACCACCCCATCCATAAACAATTAAACATCCATGGAATCATCATACACCCCTGCCACAAACCAACATTCACTGAGAACCAATCACTTTCCTCTCTTCCTACTCATACACATGCCTTACATCCTTGGTAAAAACTTTTCACTGCTTCTAGCAACTTACCTCCCACACCATATACTCTTAATACCTTCCACAAAGCATCTCTATCAACCCTATTATATGCCTTCTCCAGATCCATAAATGCTACATACAAATCCATCTGTTTTTCCAAGTATTTCTCACATACATTCTTCAAAGCAAACACCTGATCCACACATCCTCCACCACTTCTGAAACCACACTGCTCATCCCCAGTCTGATGCTCTGTACATGCCTTTACCCTCTATCAATACCCTCCCAAATAATTTCCCAGGAATACTCAACAAACTTATACCTCTGTAATATGAACCCTTACCTTCATCCCCTTTGCCTTTGTACAATGGCACTATGCATGCATTTTGCCAATATAGATAATATATCTGCCTTTCTTTTAGTATGCAGTTTGATATACCTTTAAATATTCCTTAGTTCAGGCTCTTTTTCATACGTATGCAACAAACTTTAGTGTAAACTTTATTATCATTTAGTTTTCTCTTTTACTCTCTTCAGTCCCTTTTACCTAATTCTTCTTCTTGTCTGCTGACGCTTCACTATAGATGTGATCCTTACGTAAGAGGTCTAAAGCACTTAGTATGCATGCTCTTTTATCCACATCTATGTCTTTAATACCTATCTACTGTTTTGAAAATATTCCTGTCTTGTACGCAGTTCACTGTAAAGCAAGTCACTCAAGTTTCATATGATTTGCCTTATACTTTATTGTTACATCCTCCTTACAGCCTTTGCTAGCACTTTCCTTATACCATATATAGACTTGAGGAATTGTGTTTCTCTTATCAGTCAACTATTATTTGAGTGATTTTGAGAGCAGTAAATCAGATGTACTTGATTCTTTTTTAACATTATCTTTTTAAGGTTTCATAAATGTAACCAGGTCGTCATAACTTCTTTGTGGCAAGTTATCACTTAACATACACTTTTTTGATTCAGTTTCTTTTATTTTGAAATTATTCCTTTTTTCTTCATTTCTCCTGTAGAGTTAGTTGTACAGTAATGCACCTATGCAGTGTTTTCAGTATAATGAGTTTATGTTACAGTCATTTATATTAAGAGTTAAAGAAAATGCAATACATGATATTAATTTGAATTGTAAGTCACCTGTACTTGATTATGTAGTAAAGGAAATTTTTCTCTTCTTGTCTTAACATAAGTGCATCCAGGACTATTTTATGTAGGTTCATGGCAGCTGATGAATGTAAATCCGACAAATAGTGGAGAAGAGTAAAACTGTCCATGAAGTTTGGATCAATTCAAATGATAACATTTATGTATATAGGGTTTGTTAAAAGAAGTGAAGGGAT
This sequence comes from Panulirus ornatus, assembly GCF_036320965.1. Taxonomy (NCBI): domain Eukaryota; kingdom Metazoa; phylum Arthropoda; class Malacostraca; order Decapoda; family Palinuridae; genus Panulirus; species Panulirus ornatus. Next base: position 11,183,482 of record NC_092252.1, on the reverse strand, counting down.
TTTATGTACAGAGGCTGTATTAGATTCTGTTTTTATTAAATATTGGCTTTATCAGACACTCTAACTGGAATTACAGCACAGAATTCCAGTAGATCTGATGGTAGTCCGAAGTGGCCTATGCTTGCAATCACCAACAACTGCTCTGGAAGTAGGGTATAGTTTCTGTATATTGTTGTACTATTGTGTCCTTTTAATATATGTACAGGTGAGTACATACATAGCCATAGCTAAATTTCACCTGCATGTGGTTCCACTGCAAGTAAAACTTCCAACTCCAAAAGAGTCCATTTTATCCCTGGTACTGATTGTAGAACAGCCTTTGAGCTGTGCAAGCCCATGTAGAAGGGATTTTAGGATTATATGTTAATAATGATGAAAATGACAATAATAATGATAACAATAAACAAGACATATGAAGCAGTCACGGGGACTGGTTGTGGATTGGAGGTTCTGGTTGGCACACAAGACATCTATGCGCAATAGTTAGAGAATGGATATGAGCAAATGAGGCCACTCTTCATCTGTTTGTGGTGGTACCTAATGGGAAATGGCAAAAAGTATTAATCTGTTAATGTATTTATGATTACCCTAGGACCAGTTTCCATGAGAGAGTTCTAATGTTAACCAGGACCTCTTTCTAAAGGCTCCTGCCATGCAAGGCTGCATAACTTCCAGTAGCAGGGAAATGTAGACTCCATTGGAGTTAAGTTTTTACACGACCATACTCCAACAATACAGCCTTCCTAAAAGTGGCTTTTCACTTGTGGTGCAACCTGTTGCAGGTGAAGCCCAGTAGCACCTGAATACACATTTACATGTACTTAGAAGACACTTAGTACTCAGGGCACCCCAGAAAACCTGTTTAACCCAGGATTGAATTAAGATATTGTACATTTGCATTGAATATTAATAGACAGCAGACTAGCATCACTGTAACACCTCAATCATAATTAGAGTTCATTTTTTGTTCACTTGATTTCACCAAATGTACTTTTGTTTTACAAGGAAGGCAACATTATGTCAGTTATTGTACAAATCCAGACTTTTTTTTTCGGAAGCATTGCTACTGTATCATGAATGTAACATTATGTAACATTATCATGTCTTCGATATCAAATCCACCACAGCTATCGTAAGAGAAAATTATATCTTATTCCCTTAAAGATTTCATTGTAATAGAATCTTAATATCAGCATACAGTATGGTATTGCTACCTTATTGTGGTTTGTTTGTTCTGGCTACTGTGAGCATGTGGTCAGTAAATTATGATTTATGATATATTTATTTCAGAAAACCGTAGATTTTTTTTATAGCGACAGTTGTTGTGCAGTGTGGCTTTCTTTGGTGAAACATCATTTCTGAAGTAGAAAGAGTAGAATTTGTTTGTGAAAATGTGGTTAGATTTCGTGGAGTGTCCGATCCATTTAGCCACTTTGAAGTATCATTGATTTATTGGACTATAAGTCCTATATATATATAGAATGAAGGTCAGATATAATGAGCCAATCAAATGTGTTGAAACAGTGCATTCTTTAGACGGTCTCCCCCAGAATCAGAAGGATTCACTGTAGTTATATTTTGTAAAGCATAAAGAAAATCTTTTACAGAATAAAGATAAGTAATCAGAATTTTCATGATGAATGTCTTGAATGAATGGATTTTGAAGCAAATAATTTTTTGATATTCATCTTAGGTATGTCTGCAATTTCAGGTTCAACTGGACATCTCTTGATCAGTTTCTGTTGGCTTCTCAAAACAGTAGCATGTACATGCTTATTGTTCAAAAGTGTTTTTCCAAACTAAAGTCTACAACCTTTTCATCATTTATCTCGTACAGTTCCATCTTTCCAAAATCTTCAAATACGCCTATGGATGAAATGTTTAGAGGTAGCAAACATTATTGTAAATAAAGTTATATGAAATCCCTATACATCTCTTAGCAGACCCTTCATAATACTGATGTCATTACTGGTACTTTTCTTCGTGATATGTATCTCCTTATGGATAAATTTTTATTGCATATAGGTAAGAATGCAGTTATATTACAGAATGAATTGGATGTTTTGGAACCCACGCAAGGCATGGGAGTGGAAGTAGCTGTTTCCTTTCTTCACCGATTAGTAAATATGGCAGATGTGCTTGTATTTGCTTCCTCCCTTAACTTCTCAGAGTTGGAGGCTGAGAAAAACATGTCAAGTGGAGGCATCCTTAGACAGTGTTTACGCTTAGTATGTAATTTTCAACTTTGGGAGTTGTGATTTTCAGATAAACATTTCTAGTATTGATGTAGAATAAGTATTTTGTGGGAAATCTGAATATTTGAATTTGAAGTAAATGTGATATGGATTGCATATATGAATTTTTCATATTTCAGCAGAAAAGAACAAAAGGTCTCATTGAATACATAAATAAAGAAATGGATGTTTCAGTGCTAATGATATATTTATTATTCTCATATAACCACTATTACGGTTACAGGCTCTTGATATTATTATTATGCTAATGATATATTTATTATTCTCATATAACCACTATTACGGTTACAGGCTCTTGATATTATTATTATGAAAATAGGTCTGCACTGTGGCTGTGAGAAATTGCCTTGAGTGTCGTGAACGGACGCGACTTCAGGAAGTAAATGGTGCTGGTAGTAATGGCATCAAACCTGTCAACAAATCGCGACATATTCATTCACTCATAAGAGGTGCACAGGCTTCCCCAAAGGTAAATATAAGGAACTGTTAAGGAAAGCAAGAGATTCATTCCCCAACATGGGATGCAGAAGTGAAATCAGAAGTTTCTGTAAGGGTGGAAGCATGAATGGGGATGTAAGGATCAGTTGATGATTCAGTCAAGTATGCAGAACAAATGCTAATGAAGCACACTAGTCTTACAGTTTAGAGAAATGTTTGCTTCAGACTGGACTTAAGTTCAAGATATGTATGAATGAGATCAAAGGCTGAACACTTTTGATCTGCTCTGTGCAAATGAGATTGGAGTCGAAAATGATATGTGGTTGGAAAACAGGTAATATGTAATGTAATGTAATGTAAACCATGGAAAGTTGTGTGGGGCCTGGATGTGGAAAGGGAGCTGTGGTTTCGGGCATTATTGCATGAGAGCTAGAGACTGAGTGTGAACGAATGGGGCCTTTGTTGTCTTTTCCTAGCGCTTCCTCGCACACATGAGGGGGGAGGGGGATGGTATTCCATATGTGGCGAGGTGGCGATGGGAATGAATAAAGGCAGACTGTGTGCATGGGTATATATGTATGTGTCTGTGTGTGTATATATATGTGTACATTGAGATGTATAGGTATGTATATTTGCGTGTGTGGACGTATATGTATATACATGTGTATGGGGGTGGGTTGGGCCATTTCTTTCGTCTGTTTCCTTGCGCTACCTCGCAAACGCGGGAAACAGCGACAAAGCAAAATAAATATAAATAAATAATTATAGAATCTTAATGTTTAAGGAAATGTTTGAGGTCAGTATGTGGGGTGATGTGGTTTGATCAAGTAATGAATGGAAGCGTAATAGGGAGGTATACTCAACAAACTTATACCTCTGTAGTTTGAACACACCTCTTCAACCCCTTTGCATATATGCAGTGGCACTGTACATGCATTCTGCCAATCTTCAGGCAGGGATAGTGGAGAAAGAATACTTTCCACATATTCCCTGTGTGTCGTAAAAGGCGACTAAAAGGGAAGGGAGTGGGGGGGCTGGAAATACTCCTCTCCAGGTTTTACTTTTCCAAAAGAAGGAACAGAGAAGGAGGCCAAGTAAGAATTTCCCTCTTAGGCTCAGTCCTCTGTTCTTAACACTACCTCACTAATGCAGGAAATGGTGAATGTGTATGAAAACAAAAAAAGGGTCTGTGGAGCCTGGATTTGGATAAGGAGCTGTTGTTTCTGTGCATTACACATGACAGCTAGAGACTGAATGTGAATGAATGTCTGTTTTTCTGGCATTGCCTCGCTGAAGCCTGGGGTTAACGATGCTGTTTCCTTTGGAGTGGGTTGACGCCAGGGATGGATGATGGCAAGCAAATATGAATATGTATATGTGTATATGTTTCTGTATGTATATGTGTATATGTTGATATGTATGTATATGTGCACAATAGGCATTTATGTATATATATATATGTGTATGTGAGTGGATGGGCCATTGTTTGTCTGTTTCCTGGCACTGTCTCACTGACATGGGAAACAGTGATTAATTATGATATAGAATAAAATATATATATATCCCTGGGGATAGGGGAGAAAGAATACTTACCATGTATTCCCTGCTTGTCGTAGAAGGCGACTTAAAGGGGAGGGAGGGGGGGGGCTGCAAATCCTCCCCTCCAGCTTTTACTTTTCCAAAAGAAGGAACAGAGAAGGGGGCCAAGTGAGGATATTTCCCTCTTAGGTTCAATCCTCTGTTCTTAACGCTACCTTGCTAATGCGGGAAATGGCGAATATGCATGAAAAAAAAAACATATATGTATTGTTATTATTATTATTGTTATTATTATTATTATTATTATACTTGATCGACGTTTTCTGTGTCAGTGCATCAGTGCCAGGAAATGGACGAAGAATGTTGGGATGTAAGTTTGAATGGAGAAAAATTGGAGGAAGTGGTGTTTTCGATATCTGGGAGTGGACGTGGCAGCAAATGGAACCATGGAAGCGAAAATGAGTCATAGGGTAGGGGGATGGGACGAAGGTTCTGGGAGCGATGAAGAATGAGTGGAAAGAAAGAACGTTATCTTGGAGAGCAATATTGGGTATGTTTGAAGTAGTTCCAACAATATTATATGGTTGTGAGGCATGGACTATAGACTATAGATATGGTTGTACGGAGGAGGATGGAAGCATTGGAAATGAAGTGTTTGAGGACAATATGTGGTCTGAGGTGGGTTTGATTGAGTAAGTAATGAAAGGGTAAGAGAGATGTGTGGTAATAAAAAGAATGTGGTTGAGAGAGCAGAAGAAGGTGTGTTGAAATCATTTGGACATATGGGGAGAATGAGTGAGAAAAGGTTGACAAAGAGGATATATGTGTCAGAGGTGGAGGGAACAAGGAGAAGCGGGAGACCAAAATGGTGGTGGAAGGATGGTGTGAAAAATTTGTGAGCAGTCAGGGCCTGAACATACAGGATGGTGAAAGGCATGCATGGAATAGAGTGATTTGAAACGTTATGGTATTCTGGGGTCGACATGCTGTCAGTGGACTGAACCAGGGCATGTAAAGCATCTAGGGTAAACCATGGAAAGGTGTGTAGGGCCTGGATGTGGATAGGGAGCTTTGGTTTCAGTGCATTACACATGACAGCTAGAGAATTAGTGTGAGCAGATGTGTCCTTGTTTCGTCTGTTTCCTAGCACAACTTCACTGACACGGGGTGGTATTGCTATTTGCTGTGGGGTGGGGTGGAACTGGGAATGGGTGAAGGCAAGCAAGTATGAATATGTATATGTGCATATATATATGTGTGTGTATGTGTATGTACGTACATGTACATGTAGATACATCTGTTTCCTGGCATTACCTTGCAAACCTGGAATCGGTGATCATGTATAATAAATAAAATATGTAGATATTTGGTGATATCCATGAGGCAAAATGAAACATGACAAATCCATTTTTAGTTCGAGATGGGTTAATTTGAAAATAATTGCATAATGTGCATTTTTTTAAGTCCAGAATAAGAACACATGGCAGTTAATATATTAGCTTTTTCTTTTTTTAAATTGTGTGTGCTTATTCAGTTTTCAGTACTTCTGCTAAAAATTTCCTGTATTGTTATATTATTCCTAGAATTTTATTACCTAAAGTCTTGTATTTCAGTTTCATAATTCCAAAAATGATCAAAGGAAATTTTGATATTCTAGGTATGCTGTATACTTATAGGTAGTTTGAGGTTTACAATGATAGGGTAGTTTGAAAATGATTGTATAATTGCTGTCTTTATTTTTAGAGTCCAGAATAAGAACACATGCCAGATGATATATTTTTCTTTTGCCAAAATTTAAGTTGTAAGATTTTATTATATTCTCACTCTAGTCTCTTTTAATGCAGAACATTGTAGAGAACCTTGGCACACAGAACAGTCCTGTAAGAGATCCTGAGAAACTTCTCCAAGACATGGATGTTAACAGATTAAGAGCTGTTATATATCGTGATGTGGTATGTATAAAAAATTGGATTATTTTTTATATACCTATCAATCATACCTCATTCTGAAATTAACAGAAGAGTCTGATATAACTTTGCAAGAGATCACAGGCAAAAGCAAATCAGGAAGTAACTAATTATTGTAATACTTTTGAATTTAAGTAAGTATAGGTACACAAATGCAGATAAAGCATTATATCATTGTTAAAAACTTCAGAAGCTGATATTTCTGATTTAATGTACTTTAGTGTATAGTGTTTTGTACTACAGTCTGTAAGATATGACAACTGTTTATGAACCCCCTTCTTTCACTTCTGTAATGTTGAGCCTTTTAGTCAGACTTTCTTAGCTTATCCTCTCCTGTATTTGAACTACTTCAGTACACCTTATTCATCTCTTTCACTCAGGCTAATGTAGAAGTGGTAACAAGTAAAGAAATGAAAAGAAATGGAGTGAAAACTTATGATACAGAGATATATATATCTGTTGAGCATACTGTGATAAGGTGTATGGGAGAGCAGTAATTGTGAGGTTGGTGGCATACACAGAATATATGGCTAAGGAAAAGTAGAAAGGGTGACTTCGGTAGAGGTAGAGGATGTGTGAAGTAGATGCTTGCTTTGAAGAACTTTTGAGAAGAATACTTGAGCAAAAGTGAGTTGCATGCAGTATTTATTGATCAGAAGAAAGCATAACATAGGGTTTACAGAGAGGCTCTGTTGAAGACACTTCAGATATATGGGATAAATAGAATGTTATCAAATTCAGTGAGGATTTTTTTTACCTGTTAAGTAAGGCACATATTTAAGTAGGAAGGGAAGAGGATGAAAAGTTTCCAGTGAAGGTGATTCTCCTTTGAGGATGTGTGATGACGCTATGGTTGTTTAAGGTGCTTTTGGACAGGGTTGTGAGGTTGGTTGGATCTTAGAATAAGGGACAGATCTATGGTATGCCAAGGTGGAGATACTTGGGAGGTGAATCAGTTGCTGTTTACAGATGACAAGGCTTTGTTGATAGACCCCCAGAGAGTATCTCCAGAAGGTGATGACAGAGAATGAGAATTGATTTTATCCAGAATAAGCAAGTATATCTAGCCTGCTTGCTTCCACAAAATACTGTGTAGTTTTAAGATGCATGCCGCAGACAGTTAGGCACACCTTCCTACACTATTTTTCCACCAGTTTCCTGGGGATCTACACATTAACTTTAGTGTTCTGTCACTGATATATATACAGAGGCCCCATGCCTACCACAGTTTTGAGTATACATGATTAGAACAACATATATCATTTTCCCAACCATGGCATCAAGTTATCGGTATCTACAGTCATCCATGACACCACTGTTGTATTTTCTGCACTTTGAGTGAGTGTTTCATGGCTGCAGGCAGCCCTGCCCGACTGATCACCATTGCTTGGGAGAGGCTGGAGGAGTGTCATAGTTCACTGATGTTGCTAGGGTGAGCATTGAGTTAGTCTTTTGTTCAGTTTAGCTGGATTGTTGCTTAGTTGGAGTACAGAGGGTTGATATCTTTGATGTCATACCGCCATTGCATTACTTGACAGTTTTGCCCATGATTTCATATTACTTTTGCAAAATAAGCATTTTGTTGTTTTTAAGGTATAACTTGCTTTTCTTTAACCTTGAAGTTTGACTATAAGACTTAATGTATGTTTGTCATGAGGTACTCTCCCTAACCCTTACTCCTATGGGCCTTGCACCTTGTTAACTATTGGGGTCTTCCGAGAACATAACCCCATTGGTAGGCAAGAGACTTCTGTAGTATTCTTGTTTCTTTTTTCATATGTTCTTTACTTTGAGACACATTTCTTTCATTTCTTAATGAGGAAGGAAAATCTAAATGAAACTCACTTTCCAAAACTTTTCCTCCACCATTTCTTTAGAGAATCTTCCATTAACTTCAGTATTAAACCACTGACATATGAAATGTATTGATTCAGTCTGTGCACACCCTGTGCTTTTACATGCATATCGTTTATTTCATAATGGAAAATAGATAACTTCAATGATGCACATCCTCCAAAACCCATCTCCTCCATTTTTCCACTACTCTCCTTGGAACTTTAATATTATACCACTGGCCTGTAAAATGCATTGGTTCACATTTTGTACATATCCTTTGCTTTTACATTTGTTTGTTTCATTTTAAAATGAAAACAGATAACTTGAATTATGTACACCAAAATCCTCCTCCTTCATATCTCCAGGAACTTCGGCATTATACCATGGCCGTATAAGGTATGTTAGCTAACTTTTTTGTTACATAAGCTTTACTATTGCCTGTATTTATTTTATATCATAATGAGAGACAAAATTTGAAGACCTTCTCTTATGTCAAAGTTTAACAAGTCACCAGCCAGTTATGGGTTAAACAATGCTGTGTAGCTACAGAGACTGGTATTAACCATGTTTGGTGATAAGAAAAAATTAGGGCAGCTAGATGGCCAGCTATGACCATGATGATGCCAACTTGCTATTGGCAGGGTTTATCAAAGCACAATAAGGTGGGGAGAAGGGGGAGATATTTAGATGAGTAGATTCACAGTTATTAATGAACTTTTTTCATGCATATTTGTTGTTTCCCATGTTAGTGTGGTAGCACTTGGACCAGGTGAAGAAAGGGCCTTATTTGCTCGCATCCATTTAGTAGCTAAAATTTGTAATGTGCTGAAACCATAGATGCCTGTTCACAACCAAGTTACACAGACCATTATGTGTAGCCTCTTCATATGTCCTGGTTGAGTCCATTGATATCTCGTTGCCCCCTGTATACCTCCTTGTTCCAATTTAGTCATATCCTGTGCATGCCTTGTACCCTACTGCAAGTTCAAGCAGTCAGGACTCAAACTTTTTCCACTCCGTCCTTCCATATCTGGTTCAGTCCCTCTTCTCCTTGTTTTCTTCTTTTCTGACACATACACCCTCCCTGTCAACCTTTTCTCTCTCATTTTCTTCATATGTCCAGACCATTTCAACATACCATCTTCAGGTCTGTCAACCATGGTCTAATTATCACACTTTTCTCTCACCTTGTCATGTCTTACTCAATCAACCCTCCTAACACCATACTTTCCTAAACTCAGAAACCAACTTGTTTTGTTTCTCACTCAGATCTGCCACTAGCATTGTGTCACCAGGAAACAGTAACTAACCCCGTCTGAGCCTCCCACCCCTAAAAGACCTCTGACCTAACCATATTCCTAAAACCCTCACATTCACCTCCCTTACTACCCCATCCATAAACAGATTAAACAGCCATGGTGATATCACTTACCCCTGCTGCAGACTCACCTGCACCAGGTACCACTCATCCTTCTCTCTATGTGCTCATTTGCCTTACTCTCTTGATAAAATCTTACTTCTTCTAATAGCTTCCTTCCACATGATTTATATGTAACACCTTCCACAATGCATTTTGAGTTATTTATAATCACACGAGGACCAATATCTGAGGAAGAGTTTCGGTGTTACCCAGAACCTGGTTCTAAAGTCTCCCACAGCCCTAGGCTGTGTTACTTCCAGTAGCAAGGAAATGAAGACTCCTTTGGAGTAGGAGGCTCTTTAATAAGACTCTACTACCAATGGTGCAGTCTAACCACTGGCGATTTTTTACTTGTTGATTTTTTACATATTTATTATACTTTTTTGTCTTTTCCCAGTGCTACCTCATGGGTGTGTGTGCTGTTTCATGTGTGGCGGGATAGCAACGGGAATGGATAAAGGCAGCAATTATGAATATGTACATGTGTATGTCTGTGTATGTATATGTATGTATACGTTGACAGGTATAGGTATGTAGATATGCGTGTGTGAGCATTTATGTATATACATGTGTATGTGGGTGGATTGGGCCATTCTTTTGTCTGTTTCTTTGCGCTACCTTGCTGACGCGGGAGACGGCAATTAAGTATAATGAAAAATATAAAAGGAAAGTTTTGTGGGGCCTGGATATGGAAAGGGAGCTTTGGTTTTGGTGCATTATACATGACAGCTAGAGACTGAGTGTAAATGAATATGGCCTTTGTTTTTTCATAGTGCTACCTCGCGTGCATGCGGGGGAAGGGGGGGTGTCATTTCATGTGTGGCGGGGTGATAGGAATGAATAAAGGCAGCAAGTATGAATTATGTACATGTATATATATGTATATGTCTGTGTATGTATATATATATATATATATATATATATATATATATATATATATATATATATATATATATATGTATACGTTGAAATGTATAGGTATGTATATGTGCGTGTGTGGATGTGTATGTATATACATGTGCATGTGGGTGGGTTGGGCATTCTTTCGTGTTTCCTTACGCTACCTCTTGACCTCCTGCCTCTTTCTATTATACTTCTCCCAGCCGTTTGCATTATTTCCTTGCAAAACTCGTCCAAATGCCTCCCTCTTCTCTTTCGTTAATAATCTTACTTCATCCCACCGCTCACTACCCTTTCTGATCTGCCCACCTCCCACGCTTCTTATGCCACAAGCATCTTTTATGCAAACCATCACTGCTTCCCTAAATACATCCCATTCCTCCCCCACTCCCCTTACGTCCTTTGTTCTCACCTTTTTCCATTCTGTACTCAGTCTCTCCTGGTACTTCCTCACACAAGTCTCATTCCCAAGCTCACTTACTCTCACCACTCTCTTCACCCCAGTATTCTCTCCTCTGAAAACCTCTACAAATCTTCACCTTCGCCTCCACAAGATAATGATCGGACATCCCTCCAGTTGGTATCAGAAGTAGAGGGAAAAAGGAAAAGGGGAAGACCAAATTGGAGATGAAGGATGGGATGAAAAAGATTTTGATTGCTTGGGGGCTTGAACATGTAGAAGGGTGAAAGGAGTGAATTGGATTGCTGGGATATGCAGAGGGTGACATGATGTCAGTAGACTGAGCTAAGGCACTTGAAGCAGTTAGGAAAAACTGGTTGTGTATGGAAGGCTGTGATTTAGGTGATATATAATGGATGAGAGTAAATGGAGCCTTTCTTCATCTTTTCTTGGTACTACCTTGCTGATGTGAAAAATGGCAAGCAAGGATGAAAAAATGTTTATATGCATTTCACTATTCATATGGTGTTACAAGACTGCCTGTGGTTACACTGCAAGTGGTAGAGTAACCTTTGGTGAGTCTGTTTCATTGTCAGCAGATGAAAGGTGGTGCAATTTCGTTGAGGAGCTTCATGCTGTAAAGGAGTCCATGATTATTATGCCTTTTGTTGTAAAACAACCTGGAGAGGTCCTTAAAGAGAGCGATGGTAGCTTTGGAAGATCTCTCAATTTTACTTTTATTTATGAAGATTTTGTTTACTGTAGCACTGTGATACAAAAGTTTTAATGTGTAGGTTATTGTTTTGTCTCTAAATGTAACATAGCTCTGATTGTTAACTCTTTGTTTTGTCTACTTCATTTTTGCTATTCTTTGGGAGATTTCTATTACTTTGATTGTGGTACTTCAGGTTTGATTTTGATAATCCACCTGTAAAGCCAACATTTTTCAACTTTTTCTATAAATGGATAACTTGATGTGATTGGTTGGCTGAGAATGAGCTCAGTTGATTTGTAGCACCTGTAATATTTTCAGCTTTCTTGTTGATGGAGCATACGATAGAGAATGACTTCATTCTATAATTAACATATGCAAATTGGTAGTGATAGGCCATGCTTCCCATAATTCATTACAGTACACACAGTGCCAAATGCATAGTGTGCATAATTTTTTATTAAACTATTATAGGGCGAAGCATACCTCATAGACATAAAAATTTTCATGTGAAGATGTAAATAGTTCATGTGTAAATTCATCTACAGTATATGTGTTTGAAATGAAGGAAACATGTTTCAAAAAGGCATCGTGCAAAGATGTGAAAGATCTGACTCAGAAAGTTTTAGAGAATCACTTTAATTTCTAGTTGAATAAAGAACTCAAGATTGACAGGCATGCATTATGCATGGAGGTAGAAAACATTAGGATCATGAAACAAGCAGTTTATACTTGGAGCACTCTGTTCTTGCCCTGCCTCATGACATCCCCTCCCTTCCCTTCCCCAGCCTTTCCCTTTCTCTTTGTTTCCTTCTCAAGAAAATGGATTGATAAACAGTATGAAAACCAGTATTTTGAAATTAGGTAGTTTTCATTAATTGACTTACAGAGGAGGAAAATAACTGTGCCGAATGTTTTGCATCACTTTTTCATGTTTTTCTCCATTTCCATAAGACTGTGGTTCATTTTAACCAAGTTAGAATCTATTTGTGGAAAATTGTAAAATCTGCTTTGTGTATCACACAGTTTTCAAAGGTTCCTCCTAAATCTTACCAAAAATTTTGAATTTTTTAATAAATCTGCTTTTGGAGAACTGTCAGGAATCAGTATTTTTAAGTTTTTTAAAATAAAACTTTCCTATTGATTGATGGATTGTGCTAACAGACCTATTTTTATTTTGCAGGAAGAAACCAAACAAGCACAGTTTTTATCGTTAGCTATTGTTTATTTTATATCTGTACTAATGGTGTCAAAGTACCGAGATATTCTCGAACCTCCCACCAATGCCCCATCCTCACCACCACCGCCTCCACAGACTGCTCACACCAATGGTGCATTTACACAACATCATTTCTCAGGTGAGTTGTCTATAGCATGCTAATCTTTAAGTAGACAGCACATAATTTATGAGTATTTCATGATTTAACATACACCAAGTTTCAACATTATTTTGGTATTATTATTATTATTATTATTATTATTATTATTATTATTATTATTGTTATTATTTATTTTATTATTTCTATTATTATTTTTATAAGTATTTTTATAATCATTATTATTATTATTTTTTTTTTTTTTTTTTTTTTTTATACTTTGTCGCTGTCTCCCGCGTTTGCGAGGTAGCGCAAGGAAACAGACGAAAGAAATGGCCCAACCCCCCCCCCCCCCCCCATACACATGTACATACACACGTCCACACACGCAAATATACATACCTACACAGCTTTCCATGGTTTACCCCAGACGCTTCACATGCCTTGATTCAATCCACTGACAGCACGTCAACCCCTGTATACCACATGGCTCCAATTCACTCTATTCCTTGCCCTCCTTTCACCCTCCTGCATGTTCAGGCCCCGATCACACAAAATCTTTTTCACTCCATCTTTCCACCTCCAATTTGGTCTCCCTCTTCTCCTCGTTCCCTCCACCTCCGACACATATATCCTCTTGGTCAATCTTTCCTCACTCATTCTCTCCATGTGCCCAAACCATTTCAAAACACCCTCTTCTGCTCTCTCACCCACGCTCTTTTTATTTCCACACATCTCTCTTACCCTTACGTTACTTACTCGATCAAACCACCTCACACCACACATTGTCCTCAAACATCTCATTTCCAGCACATCCATCCTCCTGCGCACATCTCTATCCATAGCCCACGCCTCGCAACCATACAACATTGTTGGAACCACTATTCCTTCAAACATACCCATTTTTGCTTTCCGAGATAATGTTCTCGACTTCCACACATTTTTCAAGGCTCCCAAAATTTTCGCCCCCTCCCCCACCCTATGATCCACTTCCGCTTCCATGGTTCCATCCGCTGACAGATCCACTCCCAGATATCTAAAACACTTCACTTATTATTATTACTACTACTTCTGATTTTTTATGAATATTATTATTATTATTGTTATTACTATTATTATTATAATACAACTGCAGGACCCCTGTCATGGGGCTTCTTCAGCTTTAAGACTTCACTCTGGATATTCAGGAGCAGGGAAATAATGGACCACTTTGGAGCAAGAAGGACCAATATGAGATTTTACTCCTTTCTGTCCATTAATGATTGTAGTCTTCCCAAAGGTAACATCTCACATGTGGTGTAACAACTTATAGGAGGTGTCCATAACACCGTAGTATCATCATTAGCAGATTCAGGCCCTCTGGGCCCTCATATGCTTACTCCTACAGAGGGCTGGGTAGGGTAGCTGGCCATGGCCAGCTGTCCAGTGACTTTTAGACTTAGACTTACACAACAACAAACTTTTACCACACCACACCTTGCCACTACAATACCCTCCCACCTTGGCCCCCGCATCCTCCCTCACCACCAATTCTCCCCTCCCTGGTTACCACAGTTTCCCTCCCTGGCCACCACACAACCCCTTACCACCACTGTCCCTCCTTTTCTGCCTACCACACCCTCCCTCACCACCACCATTTCCTTCCAGAGTAGATAAGTATACCTGTGGAGTAGCTAGTGAAAAAAAAGAAAGTTTATTGCAATGGGGAAGGTATGTAACGAGTGGAGCAATGGCAGTTAAGGGAAACAACAGTATCTAGGAAACGAGTTGTGCAGAGCACTACATGCTAGACCTGCCTTCATGGCAAAATCTCGGAGGTGCTAGGTACTCCTTGGTCACTGTACCCTCCTTGGCCATTACCCCCTCCCTCATTACCACCACTCCTACCATCCCTTGTTTCCATGTCCTTCCTCATCATTGCCACTCCCTGGGTACCACACCCTCCCTCACCACCACCAACACTCCTCTCCCTAGTTGTCATGTCTGTTACACTTTAAACAAATCTTATCATCCACCGGCAGTGTATTACCGCATGTATGCAATTTCTCTTCATTCTATCCCGTGCATTCTGCTCGCCCTTCTGAATATTCAGACTTGTATACCCCAAAGCTGCTTTCTCTCACCTTCCATCTCCTACATGGTCAGCACATGAGAGGGAAGAGGTAGAAAGAAGCTTAGCATATGTGTGACATTCAGTATAATCTGAGTTATGCATAAACAAGAAAAACAATAACACCAACCCCCTTCTATAAATGATATTGGATTTATCAGAGACATTGAAGTTAACTAAGATGGCATCAGGTCAGAGCATCATAGAAAAGAATATGAACTAAAGTTAGAATTGATAAAGAGAGATAGGATGTTTTAGAGGAGGAAGCAAGTGAATAATGCAGTTTGAATATCTGTTGTAATAAAATGGAATTAAGTTAATATTCTGATACTAAACAGAAAGTTGAATGAGGTATTCAGCTGCTGGAATACAAAACTTTATACAGTAGGATTTCACAGGAGAAAAGATCAAATCATTAAAGGATTTATAACACAAACTATTATATAAAGATAAAGATATCAAGAGATAAAAGCACTAGATGAATGGAAGAGAATGGAAAAAAAGATAGCAAATGCTGACAGGAAATATGATTAAGTCCCATTGAGAACATAGAGTAAATGAATGCAAAGTATTACTAAACATGGAACACAATCTGAAAGGTCTCTTCATGTTTATGGATGAATCGAAGAACAAAATGCTGAAACCTTTAGAAGTGGGAGATGATGATTAGAGTAGCCCCTAGAAAATATGCAAAATACTAATTAGTAAGTATAAGTTGGTGCTCAGCATAATAAAGAAAATATAAATGATGAAGTATTAGATCATTGTGATGACAGATATAAACATAACAGAAAAGGATATAATTGAAGGAATTGACCAACTTTGGTAAACTTAGAGGAAAGCCAGCACCATTACTAAATGGGATTCCAGTTATACTATGAAAGAAGGCAAAGATGACAAGTAACACCTCTGATGATGAGATTGAGGTAAAGTATAAATCCAGCATAGCAGTTGTTCTTAAAGTGACATAAATAACAGAATTTCACAAAGGTGAACATAAATCAATTTGATAAATGACCTCAGGACCTCTTTTACAGGGCTTCATCAACTTGAAGGCTGCACTACATGCAGTTGCAAAAAAATGGATCCACTGGTAGTGAGAAGCTTTTCATTGAAATTGTATTTCATTTCATCCACTTAAAGTTCACCAGAGATGGATCTCCACTCATGGTGTAACTTCATGCAAACAGACTCCTTTATTACTTGGAAATCTAAACTAATGCCAGAAAGTATAAACCAGTCGGCCTAACACCATGTATAATTAGAGTATATGAGTGTGATATATAGTATGTCTTAGAGCATCTGTTTAGCAACAGTTCCATAAACAAAGACCAACAATGATTTGTGCTAGTCAAAAATACACAAACATAACTATTTGCTGTACAATGACATTTATGAAATTTTTGCAAGGGGAGAGAGTTGACACTTTCTAGACATTGCTAAGCATTTAACAAAGTTAACTAGATATTGTTATAGAAAGTGGCAAGAGGTAAGTTTAGTGGGAAATCTGGAAAATGGATTGGAGTTCTTGACTAGCAGAAAATTCAGTGTGGTGGCAGATGGAACCGTGTCTAATGAATCTATCTGTCTATAACTCTGATACCTGTTACCTGCAAGAACTCCCTCAAGGAGGTGGCCATGGCAAAAGTCTCCATAACTGGTGAACTTCACGGCTGTTGCTTAGCCTTTAGTGCTTCACCCTTAACAGGCTACTGGCAGAGGGCAACTCTAGTGCTTTGTTTCCAGAGGTTCCTACGTACAAACTACTACTATCTAATGTTTTTGCCTAATATTTTACCAAATGCTCCTCCATAATGTTTCTACCTGATGTTTCTACCTACTACTTCTACCTAACATTTCTGCCTAATGCTTATTCCTAATGTTCCTACTTACTTCTCTCTGTTGCTCCTACCATTTTGCAAAAGGGCAGATCTAGCACATAATGCTCACCGCAGGAAAATCTAGAGTTACAAAGAGTGAGTTGTGTGAGTTAAGTGTTGTTAACTTATGTGTGACAAGCAGAGATTGTATGCTTGTGGACAGAATACCAGCAGTTCACTATGGGTGAGGCAGAAAGAAAAGACAGCTATTTGGGTCAAAGGAGTGCAACTTGACAACTACTGAAGTGGTAGCTCACAGATGAAGAGGACTTTATATTGGGAGTACCACAAGGATTGGTCTAGAAATGGAATAAAGAAGTCTTTAATAATAGAATATCTAGACTAGCAGCAACTGGAACCATGTCTGATGAAGAGGACATTTCTTTCAGGAGTACCACAAGGAATGGTCTTTGTGTCAATGGCAAAGAGAGGGATGTAAAGCAGAATACATTCAGGGGTTTTGTAGATGACAGTAAGACAACAAGATGAAAAGAAGACTGATAAATATTAAAAGATATAACCAACAAATATGCAGAAGAGAACCTAATGGAATTGAGTGGAGAAATTTGAACAAGTACCTCTTGGAACAGTGCAAAATTTATCAACATCTTCATGCAAAGGCATACAACTGGAGAAAGAAGAAAATGTCAAAGATCCAGAAAACTTAATTTGAGCATATCATTAAGACAATATATGAATGGGGATAGGGGATTAAGAATACTTCCCACTTATTCCCTGCGTGTCGTAGAAGGCGACTAAAAGGGGAGGGAGCGGGGGGCTGGAAATCCTCCCCTCTCGTTTTTTTTTTTTTTTTTTTTAATTTTCCAAAAGAAGGAACAGAGGGGGCCAGGTGAGGATATTCCAAAAAAGGCCCAGTCCTCTGTTCTTAACGCTACCTCGCTAACGCGGGAAATGGCGAATAGTTTGAAAAAAAAAAAAAAAAAATGAAAGACAAAGAATGATTGGCATGATAATGAGAACTTTCACTAGAAAAAAGCTAATGATGAAAATATTTATGTATATGTAAGAATTGAAGTTGAATATTGCTATGTTGTATGGTCACCAGTAAAGCATAAATGGAAATAAACAAATTAAAGAGATTTAAGAAACACCCCACTTGCAAAACTGATGGTCTGGAATATCTGAACTGTCATGAAAGGATGAAAGAGCGTGACCTAGCCTAGGAGGGGCAGTGGAAAGATATATATGATAATACATACATGTATCGAATGCAAGGTATATTAATGAAAGCATCACTGGAAGGAATTTACAGAATTATCAAAACTGAAACAATACCTGGGAATATGCCATGAAAATATATGAGTGTCCAGAAAAAAGGTTGGTAAGATTTAACTGAATACCAGGAGAAATAAAAAACTTACATAGAGGAACTTCAGAAACATTTATAAGGTAACTGGATTTGTGGCAGAGATAAAACCCTGATTGTCAGTTGTGTAAGATTTATGGCAGTGGAAAAAAACTGTAGTTCAACTAGTGAGACATACAGTAAATCCTAGCACTAGGCTGGTCGTTCTGACAAAATCTTATTGTTTGTACTTGTTGGTTGGTACTTAGGTGATTCCAGCATCCTCCCTTCATTTGTGACTCAGAGATACTCTCAGGTGGTCCCTCTTCTCCAATTCTTTTCATTGGTCCAAACCAATTCAGTACATCTTGGTCAGCTGTCATATTTTTTCTTTACCAACCCACACCTCTCTCTTACGCTGCTCTTCCATCATCAGCCTGCATCACTCTACATATTGTTTTTAGGCATTATTATTATTATTATATTATTATTATTATTATTATTATTATTATTATTATTATTATTGTTATTATTATTATTATTATTATTATTATTATTGTTATTATTATTATTATTATTATCATTATTATTATTATTATTATTATTATTATTAGTATTATTAGTATTATTTTTTATACATGTTTTGCCATTTTATTGCTTTAGTACGGTAGTGCTGGGAACAAACAAAAAAGGCCTCATTTGCTCACTTCCACTTTCTAGCTGTCATGTGTATTGCACCAAAATACACCTTCCTGTCCACAGCCAGGCCCCACAGACCTTTCTGGTGGTTCTCCCCAGCTGCTCCATCTACCTTAATTCAGTTCATTGATAGCACATCACCCACTGTATACCACATTGTTCCATTTCACTGTATTCCATGCACACCTTTCACCCAACTGACCCTCCTTTTTTGACACATATATCCTATTTGTCATCCTCTTTTCACCCATCCTCTTCATATATATCCAAACCCTTTCAGTCCACCCTCTTCAGCTCTCTCAGCCACACCTCCCTCTTACCGTTTCATTACTTACTTGAAGAAAGTACCTCGCACCACTTATAGTCCTCAGACATTTCATTTACAACACATGCACCATTCTCAGCATATTCTCACCACTAGGCCATGCCTCACACTCATGAAACAATGTTAGGGCTACTGTAACTTCCAGCATACTCATTTTTGCCTTCCCATATAGTGATCTCTTTTTCCACATAATCCTCACTGTTTCCTGAATCTCCCTTCACCTTTCCCATCCTATGACTCCTGTCTGCTTCCTTGATTTCATTTGCTGCTGTGTCCACTTCCAGGTATTTAAATCACTCCTTTTCCTCCAAATTTTCTCTATTCATTCCCTGCTAAACCTAATGACCTGACTTTTATTCATATTTACTCTCAACTTCTTCCCTTAATGCACTATCCCATATTCAGATACCAAATTCTTCAGCTTCTCACAATATTTGCCACCAGTGCCATGATTTCAGCAAACAACAACTGACACATCCCAGGCTCACCATCCCCTATAAACTGCATACTTGCTTCTCTCTCCAAGACCTGTGCATTTACCTCCCTCATCCCCCCATTTATAAACAAATTAGATAGCCATGGTGTCATCACACCCCTTCCACAGAACCACCTTCACCTTGAAACAACTCACCTACTCTCTACCAAAACGCGGGAGACAGCGACAAAGCAAAAAAAAAAAAAAAAAAAAAAAAAATACATGTAGTTTGCGGCAGGGGTGTGTGATGTCTCCATGTTTGTTTAATTTGTTTATGGATGGGGTTGTTAGGGAGGTGAATGCAAGAGTTTTGGAAAGAGGGGCAAGTATGAAGTCTGTTGGGGATGAGAGAGCTTGGGAAGTGAGTCAGTTGTTGTTCGCTGATGATACAGCGCTGGTGGCTGATTCATGTGAGAAACTGCAGAAGCTGGTGACTGAGTTTGGTAAAGTGTGTGAAAAAAGAAATTTAAGAGTAAATGTGAATAAGAGCAAGGGTACTAGGTACAGTAGGGTTGAGGGTCAAGTCAATTGGGAGGTAAGTTTGAATGGAGAAAAACTGGAGGAAGTAAAGTGTTTTAGATATCTGGGAGTGGATCTGGCAGCGGATGGAACCATGGAAGCGTAAGTGGATCATAGGGTGGGGGAGGGGGCAAAAATCCTGGGAGCCTTGAAGAATGTGTGGAAGTGGAGAACATTATCTCGGAAAGCAAAAATGGGTATGTTTGAAGGAATAGTGGTTCCAACAATGATGTATGGTTGCGAGGCGTGGCTATGGATAGAGTTGTGCACAGGAGGATGGATGTGCTGGAAATGAGATGTTTGAGGACAATGTGTGGTGTGAGGTGGTTTGATCAAGTAAGTAACGTAAGGGTAAGAGAGATGTGTGGAAATAAAAAGAGCATGGTTGAGAGAGCAGAAGAGGGTGTTTTGAAATGGTTTGGGCACATGGAGAGAATGAGTGAGGAAAGATTGACCAAGAGGATATATGTGTCGGAGGTGGAGGGAACGAGGAGAAGTGGGAGACCAAATTGGAGTTGGAAAGATGGAGTGAAAAAGATTTTGTGTGATCGGGGCCTGAACATGCAGGAGGGTGAAAGGAGGGCAAGGAATAGAGTGAATTGGATCGATGTGGCATACCGGGGTTGACGTGCTGTCAGTGGATTGAATCGGGGCATGTGAAGCGTCTGGGGTAAACCATGGAAAGCTGTGTAGGTATGTATATTTGCGTGTGTGGATGTATGTATATACATGTGTATGGGGGTGGGTTGGGCCATTTCCTTCGTCTGTTTCCTTGCGCTACCTCGCAAACGCGGGAGACAGCGACAAAGCAAAAAAAAAAAAAATACATGTAGTTTGCGGCAGGGGTGTGTGATGTCTCCATGTTTGTTTAATTTGTTTATGGATGGGGTTGTTAGGGAGGTGAATGCAAGAGTTTTGGAAAGAGGGGCAAGTATGAAGTCTGTTGGGGATGAGAGAGCTTGGGAAGTGAGTCAGTTGTTGTTCGCTGATGATACAGCGCTGGTGGCTGATTCATGTGAGAAACTGCAGAAGCTGGTGACTGAGTTTGGTAAAGTGTGTGAAAAAAGAAATTTAAGAGTAAATGTGAATAAGAGCAAGGGTATTAGGTACAGTAGGGTTGAGGGTCAAGTCAATTGGGAGGTAAGTTTGAATGGAGAAAAACTGGAGGAAGTAAAGTGTTTTAGATATCTGGGAGTGGATCTGGCAGCGGATGGAACCATGGAAGCGTAAGTGGATCATAGGGTGGGGGAGGGGGCAAAAATCCTGGGAGCCTTGAAGAATGTGTGGAAGTGGAGAACATTATCTCGGAAAGCAAAAATGGGTATGTTTGAAGGAATAGTGGTTCCAACAATGATGTATGGTTGCGAGGCGTGGCTATGGATAGAGTTGTGCACAGGAGGATGGATGTGCTGGAAATGAGATGTTTGAGGACAATGTGTGGTGTGAGGTGGTTTGATCAAGTAAGTAACGTAAGGGTAAGAGAGATGTGTGGAAATAAAAAGAGCGTGGTTGAGAGAGCAGAAGAGGGTGTTTTGAAATGGTTTGGGCACATGGAGAGAATGAGTGAGGAAAGATTGACCAAGAGGATATATGTGTCGGAGGTGGAGGGAACGAGGAGAAGTGGGAGACCAAATTGGAGTTGGAAAGATGGAGTGAAAAAGATTTTGTGTGATCGGGGCCTGAACATGCAGGAGGGTGAAAGGAGGGCAAGGAATAGAGTGAATTGGATCGATGTGGCATACCGGGGTTGACGTGCTGTCAGTGGATTGAATCGGGGCATGTGAAGCGTCTGGGGTAAACCATGGAAAGCTGTGTAGGTATGTATATTTGCGTGTGTGGATGTATGTATATACATGTGTATGGGGGGGGGTTGGGCCATTTCCTTCGTCTGTTTCCTTGCGCTACCTCGCAAACGCGGGAGACAGCGACAAAGCAAAAAAAAAAAAAATACATGTAGTTTGCGGCAGGGGTGTGTGATGTCTCCATGTTTGTTTAATTTGTTTATGGATGGGGTTGTTAGGGAGGTGAATGCAAGAGTTTTGGAAAGAG
Source organism: Panulirus ornatus (assembly GCF_036320965.1). Lineage (NCBI taxonomy): Eukaryota > Metazoa > Arthropoda > Malacostraca > Decapoda > Palinuridae > Panulirus > Panulirus ornatus. The sequence goes on along the minus strand of NC_092252.1, from coordinate 11,161,336 downwards.
GGGCAAGTATGAAGTCTGTTGGGGATGAGAGAGCTTGGGAAGTGAGTCAGTTGTTGTTCGCTGATGATACAGCGCTGGTGGCTGATTCATGTGAGAAACTGCAGAAGCTGGTGACTGAGTTTGGTAAAGTGTGTGAAAAAAGAAATTTAAGAGTAAATGTGAATAAGAGCAAGGTTATTAGGTACAGTAGGGTTGAGGGTCAAGTCAATTGGGAGGTAAGTTTGAATGGAGAAAAACTGGAGGAAGTAAAGTGTTTTAGATATCTGGGAGTGGATCTGGCAGCGGATGGAACCATGGAAGCGGAAGTGGATCATAGGGTGGGGGAGGGGGCAAAAATCCTGGGAGCCTTGAAGAATGTGTGGAAGTGGAGAACATTATCTCGGAAAGCAAAAATGGGTATGTTTGAAGGAATAGTGGTTCCAACAATGATGTATGGTTGCGAGGCGTGGGGCTATGGATAGAGTTGTGCACAGGAGGATGGATGTGCTGGAAATGAGATGTTTGAGGACAATGTGTGGTGTGAGGTGGTTTGATCAAGTAAGTAACGTAAGGGTAAGAGAGATGTGTGGAAATAAAAAGAGCATGGTTGAGAGAGCAGAAGAGGGTGTTTTGAAATGGTTTGGGCACATGGAGAGAATGAGTGAGGAAAGATTGACCAAGAGGATATATGTGTCGGAGGTGGAGGGAACGAGGAGAAGTGGGAGACCAAATTGGAGTTGGAAAGATGGAGTGAAAAAGATTTTGTGTGATCGGGGCCTGAACATGCAGGAGGGTGAAAGGAGGGCAAGGAATAGAGTGAATTGGATCGATGTGGCATACCGGGGTTGACGTGCTGTCAGTGGATTGAATCGGGGCATGTGAAGCGTCTGGGGTAAACCATGGAAAGCTGTGTAGGTATGTATATTTGCGTGTGTGGATGTATGTATATACATGTGTATGGGGGTGGGTTGGGCCATTTCCTTCGTCTGTTTCCTTGCGCTACCTCGCAAACGCGGGAGACAGCGACAAAGCAAAAAAAAAAAAAATACATGTAGGTTTGCGGCAGGGGTGTGTGATGTCTCCATGTTTGTTTAATTTGTTTATGGATGGGGTTGTTAGGGAGGTGAATGCAAGAGTTTTGGAAAGAGGGGCAAGTATGAAGTCTGTTGGGGATGAGAGAGCTTGGGAAGTGAGTCAGTTGTTGTTCGCTGATGATACAGCGCTGGTGGCTGATTCATGTGAGAAACTGCAGAAGCTGGTGACTGAGTTTGGTAAAGTGTGTGAAAGAAGAAAGTTAAGAGTAAATGTGAATAAGAGCAAGGGTATTAGGTACAGTAGGGTTGAGGGTCAAGTCAATTGGGAGGTAAGTTTGAATGGAGAAAAACTGGAGGAAGTAAAGTGTTTTAGATATCTGGGAGTGGATCTGGCAGCGGATGGAACCATGGAAGCGGAAGTGGATCATAGGGTGGGGGAGGGGGCGAAAATCCTGGGAGCCTTGAAGAATGTGTGGAAGTCGAGAACATTATCTCGGAAAGCAAAAATGGGTATGTTTGAAGGAATAGTGGTTCCAACAATGATGTATGGTTGCGAGGCGTGGGCTATGGATAGAGTTGTGCGCAGGAGGATGGATGTGCTGGAAATGAGATGTTTGAGGACAATGTGTGGTGTGAGGTGGTTTGATCGAGTAAGTAACGTAAGGGTAAGAGAGATGTGTGGAAATAAAAAGAGCGTGGTTGAGAGAGCAGAAGAGGGTGTTTTGAAATGGTTTGGGCACATGGAGAGAATGAGTGAGGAAAGATTGACCAAGAGGATATATGTGTCGGAGGTGGAGGGAACGAGGAGAAGTGGGAGACCAAATTGGAGTTGGAAAGATGGAGTGAAAAAGATTTTGTGTGATCGGGGCCTGAACATGCAGGAGGGTGAAAGGAGGGCAAGGAATAGAGTGAATTGGATCGATGTGGTATACCGGGGTTGACGTGCTGTCAGTGGATTGAATCAGGGCATATGAAGCGTCTGGGGTAAACCATGGAAAGCTGTGTAGGTATGTATATTTGCGTGTGTGGATGTATGTATATACATGTGTATGGGGGTGGGTTGGGCCATTTCCTTCGTCTGTTTCCTTGCGCTACCTCGCAAACGCGGGAGACAGCGACAAAGCAAAAAAAAAAAAAAATACATGTAAGTTTGCGGCAGGGGTGTGTGATGTCTCCATGGTTGTTTAATTTGTTTATGGATGGGGTTGTTAGGGAGGTGAATGCAAGAGTTTTGGAAAGAGGGGCAAGTATGAAGTCTTGGGGATGAGAGAACTTGGGAAGTGAGTCAGTAGTTGTTCGCTGATGATACAGTGCTGGTGGCTGATTCATGTGAGAAACTGCAGAAGCTGGTGACTGAGTTTGGTAAAGTGTGTGAAAAAAGAAATTTAAGAGTAAATGTGAATAAGAGCAAGGTTATTAGGTAAGAGTAAATGTGAATAAGAGCAAGGTTATTAGGTACAGTAGGGTTGAGGGTCAAGTCAATTGGGAGGTAAGTTTGAATGGAGAAAAACTGGAGGAAGTAAAGTGTTTTAGATATCTGGGAGTGGATCTGGCAGCGGATGGAACCATGGAAGCGTAAGTGGATCATAGGGTGGGGGAGGGGGCAAAAATCCTGGGAGCCTTGAAGAATGTGTGGAAGTGGAGAACATTATCTCGGAAAGCAAAAATGGGTATGTTTGAAGGAATAGTGGTTCCAACAATGATGTATGGTTGCGAGGCGTGGGCTATGGATAGAGTTGTGCACAGGAGGATGGATGTGCTGGAAATGAGATGTTTGAGGACAATGTGTGGTGTGAGGTGGTTTGATCAAGTAAGTAACGTAAGGGTAAGAGAGATGTGTGGAAATAAAAAGAGCATGGTTGAGAGAGCAGAAGAGGGTGTTTTGAAATGGTTTGGGCACATGGAGAGAATGAGTGAGGAAAGATTGACCAAGAGGATATATGTGTCGGTGGTGGAGGGAACGAGGAGAAGTGGGAGACCAAATTGGAGTTGGAAAGATGGAGTGAAAAAGATTTTGTGTGATCGGGGCCTGAACATGCAGGAGGGTGAAAGGCGGGCAAGGAATAGAGTGAATTGGATCGATGTGGCATACCGGGGTTGACGTGCTGTCAGTGGATTGAATCGGGGCATGTGAAGCGTCTGGGGTGAACCATGGAAAGCTGTGTAGGTATGTATATTTGCGTGTGTGGACGTATGTATATACATGTGTATGGGGGTGGGTTGGGCCATTTCTTTCGTCTGTTTCCTTGCGCTACCTCGCAAACGCGGGAGACAGCGGCAAAAAAAAATATATATATATATATATTTTTTTTTTTTTTTTTTTCAAACTATTTGCCATTTCCCGCGTTAGCGAGGTAGCGTTAAGAACAGAGGACTGGGCCTTTGAGGGAATATCCTCACCTGGGCCCCTTCTCTGTTCCTTCTTTTGGGGGGGGGGAAAAAAAAAAAAAAGAAAAATGAGAGGGGAGGATTTCCACACAGTAGCTCATAGCTCACAATGGTTTCATCTCTAAAACACTAAAAACTCTACAGTGGCTTTTCCTATGGAGCAGTACTTTCTCCAACTCGCTTTAAATTTTTCCCGCACGACCTCCCATTTTCTCAGGCAAACCTAAACATGAAGGGCCTCTCATATGTAGACAGCCTCGCAATCACTTCTCAGTGCCCTCACACCACAATAACATCACACATGCAGCATTGCATTAAACAACTGGGGCAATGGCTCAAAGAGCAGATATCTGCATCCCCACAGAACTCCTCAATCACTCTTTTATCCCAGATAGACAAGAATCCAGCTCACACCTTCCAGTTTACTTGAAAGGATAGTCAATCACACTGAACCAAACACTAGCTTTTCTTGACATCACATATGACACATGCATATATTCACTCCCCACATCACTGACATCACCACAAAAGCAACACACAGACTCAGAACACTAAATGACACCAGATTTGGTCTAGAAAATGAATCTCTCAACATCCTCTGCAAACGGTTCATCTGCTTGGCTTTAAACTGTGCTTCATCTGCCTGCTTCCAGAAGCAAATATAACAAAGCTGCAAATCAAATAGTGCACTCAGAGCAATAATTGGCTTCCTAGCAACTGCAAAACTCAACACCATCACAAGAAAACAAAGATCCTCCCAATACAGTCCCATATGAAAATGAGAGGGACTCCATTCTGTGCAACAACACTAGACCTCTCCCATCCAAATCACTCTATGACCAACCACCAACCCTAAAATAGAAAGTAAAAGCTTACTGTTGCCTCACGCTTCAATAACTTCTACTCACAGATCCCGTACCTCCAACAAATGTAACTCTGGCAGAACACATAAAAACTGAAATAACCTGATAGTCAGTAAACAAATGATCTCCCAACTCAGTCATAATCTCCAGCTCACCACACAAACACCCATCACAAACCACACTCCCCAGACAAACATGAGTCACACTCTCCCATCAACATTGTAGATATCACACATCACTACATCACTGCAAATATTGTTTCGCCATATCCCTCCATGGCCAAGTTATAACTGCTGTATCGAAGACACTAAGGGTTCATGCTCGGTTCCCCTGCATTCCTTGTATATGAAAGTACACGACATCATAACACTTTATGACCTATGGTCCCCACTGGTGGACATGGCCAGCTTCCTGGGTGCTTCAGGAGCCTCTTAAAGATATAAGGGACTCCTGGGTTAGGAAATAAGTAGCAAGTACATAGAGGTTTTATTAGATTATGTCTACCTGTTGTTACACCTTGAGTAAAAGATCATTTTTGGGGAAGCTATACCATCATCTGTTTACAAATGGGATTACCATCTCTTCACAAGACCTCACAATCCAGAGGAATTCATCATTTACCTGAAACAGGAAAGAGTGCAACCTTTTAGCTGCTAGTTCTCCTGGGAAAGGGGTCTTCGAGTAAATCCAGGACACTTTCAATAAAGGAGTCATGGAGCAAATATAGGAAAGTAAATTGATAGATAAATAAAGAAGTTATCCCTGGGGATAGGGGAGAAAGAATACTACCCACATATTCCCTGCATGTCGTAGAAGGCGACGAAAAGGGGAGGGAGTGGGGGGCTGGAAATCCTCCCCTCTCGTTTTTAATTTTCCAACAGAAGGAAAAGAGAAGGGGGCCAAGTGAGGATATTCTCTCAAAGGCTGTCCTCTGTTCTTAACGCTACCTTGCTAACGCGGGAAATGGCGTGTACGTATGAAAAGAAAAAAGATAAAGAAGTAAACTGATGATTTGATAAGGCTCCCAGCACTCAGGAAGCTGATCACATCCACTGGTTAGGAACGTAGGTCATAAAGCATTGTGATGTTTGTTTGGTCTGTGTGCAATTGCAGGGCAGTTTAGTGCTAAGTGCTCGAAGGGTCTTAGGATTTATGTTGAAACAAAGTTTTTAGAGTTTCAATGATGGGTGATGAATAGATACTGGTATACATGTATAGGTTTTTTTCTTAGGAGGAGAGAGAGGGATAGGCATCTGCAGTGTAGAATTAGTCTGAATGGGTGATAGATAGATACTGGTATACATGTATAGATTTTTTCCTTAGAGAGAGAGGGGCATCTGGTGTAGAATTAGACAGAATGGAGATGGATTAGGAATTTTTGATGGTTCTTGGATTTTGGGAAGGTCAGTTGGGATGGTCATGCAAAAGCTGAAGTTGAGTGGAGCCAAGCAAGAGAGAAGAATGAGAGGTATACAGAGATCTTTGATGGATTTGAAGGATAAGAATTTATAGTATAGAAGATGCTTACGGTATTGAGTGCATGACCCATGTATGTATGAATGTGACTTTAGTCTTCCATGGTCTAGGTAGAATAATAGAGAGGGTGTGGTTTTATTGTATTGTTGAAATCAAGTGATCATACAGATAATGTTATGAAGATAGGGTGATAAGTGGTAAGTGTTAGAATTCGTAAAAAAAAAAAATCCTTTTAAAATTGTTAGGTTGCTTAGTGCAGAAAGTAGGGCAGATCATAGTTTGTTGAAGACCTGTGGCAGCATGTTTAAAGGGAGAGTGAGAAAAGGTAGAATAAGAAATGAACAGAGGCAGTAAGTCTACTGCTTAGAGCCCTAGGTCTCTTATTTGAAGATAAATGGTGAATGATTTTTGTGTGTAGTGGTTGATTGAATAAGGATGGAGATGTGAATGGTAATATTTGTCATGTTTGCAAAATGAACATTGTGAATTAGAAATTCCATGAAACTTTCTGTTCATATTTAATACATTGTGAACTGAAAGGCTTCATGTATTTGATCTGCTCCATGTAGATTACCCCATGATCATGGAAAAACCCTAATGTTACCCTGGACCTTTCTAGAGGCTCCTGAAGCCCAAGACTGCACTACTTACAGTAGCAGGGAAATGTAGACTCCTTTGGAGTGAGTTCTTTGATGAGGCTACTTCCAATGATACAGCCCCACCAGAGAAGACTTTTCTTTCAGAGCGTAACTTCAAGTTGGTGGAGTCTGTTAGCATCTGGAGTTTATGGCATTTATTATTGTTAGATATTCAGCTAATAGCCAAATTTAAGTCTTTTCTTTCTTTCTTGATTCTGGAACATCTAATAGATAGAAAGCTTAATTGCCAAATATGCTTCTTGTCCATTGTTGATCATGGAGCCTCTTTGATAACAGCTTAGGGCCATAATTCATACATCATTCTCTTGATATATAAGGCTAAGATGAGGCTTGTTATAATTTTTTAGAATGACCTTTCTAAGGAAGTAGTATGAATTAAAGAAGGCGATTGCTTCTAGTAGATTTTTTAGAGCTGTACTAAATCTGTCTAGAAGTAAAATGAATTGGAAGTGAGAATATTTTAGTAAAAGGATCTTTAAGGAAATAAGAAGGAAAAGGAAAGGTTAAGACTAGAAAAAAGTAATGGAGAACAGTATTGAGAAGCATGCATTGACTCATCTAATCTTAGGAAATATCTTTGTGGACATTTCACTTTTGCCATTCTCTTAAGTACCTTTAACTTGTCCATAAATGTTAGAATAATAAGGGCTTTTCTCATGTTATTAAATCCTTGGAATATGACATAAATCATGCTACCTAAGTAAAATCCTACAATTGAAATTTTATATGATTTTGCATAGTTCTTTTTGTCATTCTCCTAGGATTATTTTTTAAAGTAACATCTTGGGGCATATAGAAATATATTTTAGGTGGCTTTTATAGGAAGATACTTTTAATGCAGTATTGCAAAAATGGTGTTGATGATCCTTTGTAATCTTTCCAGAAATAGGAGAAATTCTTATGAAGGTGTTGGACATTGTTACTATGAACACATTCAAATATTGATTTCTTCATTTTTATTCATTGTATAGATTTTAAGTCACCACTCTTATTCTGTATTTTGGTAACTATCTATGGTAATGTATAATCACATGTAAAATATGATAAGTAAAAAAAATGCCTCTAACTGTTTCTTGACAGCTTCTGTCAGCTTAGAAAAAACAACAGTGGAGAAGAAAAATGATAAATATGAAGAAAATGAGATGAAAGTAGATGTATTAAATGAAGGGGACATCGATAATGTAAAAGTTTTGAATGAAGGCAGTGACAAATCACAGGGAGATAAAGAAGATGAGGCTGCCATTTTGCCTACTGATATTCCCACCAGTGTTTCTGCTATAGTCTGTAAGAATTTCAGAAAATCAGAAAATTTAGAGACCTCATCAGTATCCTTTGTAGCACTTCCAACTTTAACTTTGTCTGTGATGCAATCAAATCTCAAGGAAGCACATTCTGCTGCATCTGTACAAAAGCCTCTACTTGCTGAAAAGGATCAAGGCAAGGGTGTAGTAGGCTCTTCACACAGTGCTGTACAGTCCTCAAAGATAGTTGCACCCATTCTTCCCACATTTTCTCAAACATTAGATCCAAAGCTGATTGCAGGCAATTCCTCCACTGGATTGTTTGGAAAGGCAAAAGAGAAGAACTGGAAGCTCACATTTTTGGGGGGTCGTGGGAAGTGTGAAAAAAAGGAACAGGTACAGCCTGCTGCTGCAAAGGAATCTCGTGAAAAACCAGCTGTTAAGAACCACAAGAGTATAGAAGGTACTTTGTAGAAATATGGAGTTGTGTAGGAACTGTGGATCACATGAGCACTTTTTCCTCACCTATTAAACCTTTAGTCATTGATTTGAAAATTAAGCTACTTTAATGGATTAGCCATATGTTGTCTTTACCTTCACAATTTTATGTGAGTATTGGTGGCTTCACTATCTGCAGTAATATTAGCCTGTAGTTTGTGTATCACAGTATAACTTGCACCTCATGGATGGACACTTTGATCTTCAGAAAACAAAAAAGTTTTAATGTCCCAACAGGATTTGATTGTGATTTAAGAATACGATCTGATTTTGACATTCATGACTAATTTTAGAGCAGATTTCATTCATTTATCAACTTTAATTTGATTTTTAAATGGATTACATTTGTTTATTAACTACAGTTTACAAGTACTTGCCTCAAACACATTTATCATAAAGTTCCAACTTTATGAGAGTAGCCCTAAAATTCAAAGACTTTTCTCTAGGGTCTGTATTGTGTGATTTTATTCTTTATTTTTGAAAAATATTGTAAATTATGAAAATTGGCATGTTGAAATGAATTTCTCTTGCAAGTCCCTGTCAAATGGAACTAGCATCTAATGATTCTTTGGTGGGCTTTCATTTTGTTAAATTGGCAAACAACAGCCTACTCCCACACAATTTGAAAGATGCCTTCATGGTAGAGATTGCCTTTATATATCTCTTCATTGTGATCAGTTCTGCAAGCATGAGATATATTCACTGGGAATATATGGGTCAGGATCCTTCCACCAATCATAATTCAAATGATGAGGCTTCAACCTTCTCTAACCATTTGTGAACTGTTCTAGGGTGATTGCAGCCATCTATTTGTTATGGGCCAATCCGCAGACAATTAGCAATTGCCACCAGGTGCAATGTTGTCAGACCATTCACTTCCAGATGAGGAGTAAAAATTTTCCCGGGTTGCGCTCTGTCATAACATGCGGCATATTGCTGCTACTGATACCTGGCTTTTCATGGATTAGTGTCCTTTTCTCTCATTTCATTTATTAAGTTATACTGATTGTGTTCTTATTTATGTATACATAAATTGTTTTTGTATGTACTTTATTTGTACATTATCTTCTTTTTCCAATATCGGTGCATTTTATATTTGTCTGTCTATTTGACAGTTTTTCCTTTGTGGCATATGTACAGTAAGTTTTAGATAGCATTATGTGGTTCCTATAAGCCATGTTTCCTTTCCCTTCCTTTTGGTTGGGAGACCAAAGTAGAGGCTTCATATAATGAGGTAGCTCCAGTAAACCTCTGTATTACTCCAAACGAATATATATGCAAGCTGGGCAACTCCTGTAGATGGATATTTATGCATTGAGTTATGAAAAATCATCCGTGTATCACATACTTTTTCAGTACATTGTGAAACATCTCAAAAAGTTATACACATTATTAGAGTGAAAGTAGTGAATGAAATATACCTATGAAGTGATTTTTTTTTTAATTTTCATATGAATATCTTTGAAAATGTAAGATTGATTATTTTTTTTTTTCAATTTGAAAAACAAGGATTTTGAGGGTTGGAAAAGCACTGTTAATAGTTAAGGGGTTAGTTTTGTAGAGACCAGTTCATCTGGGAGAAGAGTTAAACCTCCATTCTCCAGATATATTATGGTCAGCCCTGGCTCTTTTGTCATGCAAACCTTTTTCTGCATGATGGGTCTTAGTTGGACATTACTCACAGGGAGCTGGTTTTAGTAGTGAATATCTGAGAACATCCTCCCTGGAAGATAATCTGATGGATGCAAACAAGTCCTCAAAGAGATCAGACAGCCTATTTTTGTATTTCTTAAGGAATTTTTATAGGTATGCAATGTCTTCAGTACTGGCATTCCAGACTGCTTTTATCCTTTGGAGGATTTTATAGCTAATCCTTATATTCTAGAGCCCCAGTAAAGTAGATTATCTCCTCATAAAAGATTAGACATTATCTCCAGCAATTTGGACTGCATTTTGTGAATAGGATTTCTGAATCTATGTTTGAACTTCATCATAAAGGTTCCATAAGTAAAGGAGGATGGAATTCCCCCTTTAAGATTGAGCAGCTGTTATTACAACTGACATATGGAGGTATGGGAGAGAAATTGTGATAAAATGGATGCATTTGATATATGATTTAGCTATTTCTTATGCCCATTTGATCTGGGAACTCCCATCAAAAGGATGGCCACTGCAAAAGTGTCTCCACTTATCCTGTCTGTACATGCCTCCCTCACATATGGTATTCCATGTGGTCTTCTGCCATTTTTCTCCCTCCAATGCTCTTTCACTCTATTTCTTCTTGTCACAGGTGGTCATCCTCTCACACCAACCCCTTTAATTGTAATCATACACTGTTCTTGTAAACTTAACATCCTGCACTCTTTCCACATGACCAAACCACCTCAGAGTATTATATAGTTTCATTCACCCTACCACTCCACAAGTCATTCTCATTGCATTCATTGCCATATCACCTCTCACACATCCCCTCATTTCTTTCTTCATTCCGTCTAGTCATACCACTTGTTTCTCTCAAATAGCTCATTTCCTCATCCTGGATTCTTGAATTCTGTGACTCATTTCAGGTCCATGCTTTGGCTACATACATCATGGTTGGGAGGACTATGCTGTCCCTTAATCCTTTCTTCACTTCTGTTCTTACTGAATTCTGTGACTCATTTCATGTCCATGCTTCGACTACATACATCATGGTTGGAAGGACTATGCTGTCCCTTAATCCTTCCTTCACTTCTATTCTTAAACCTCTACCCTTCATTATTCTGTTAGGAACCTAGTGACTCCTCTACCCTGAACACCTCTCCTTATCCTTCCTCACATACCAACAAATGTGCCAAAGATAGGTCCCTAATACTTAATCTTTCACCACTTCCAGTCTTTCTCCCTACATACCTTCAACACAGTTTACTGTTTCTCTCACTCTGTAGGGCTTTGTAAAATCTACACTTTCACTCTGTTTCCTGTCAAATTCGATTACTCTACTTTTACTTGCATATTCCTTAAATTGACTATTTGTACACAGATCATAATACACTTACAAACTTCTGCAACTCCTCTTCATTCTCACCAAACAACATTGTATCATCCACAAACACGCTTGTCATTAGCCACCATAACCTCACCACTATACTTCATCTCTACACCCCCTTTTCACTACTTTAGCTTTCCTCTCTCTTCTCATCACTCTATCCATATTTGTTAAAAAGCCACAGTAACGTCACACTGCCCTATCTCATACTGACACGTACACTGGAACTTTTGCTCAGCTATCCACTCACTTGTACTCATACATTTGCTTCTTTGTAGAAGGCTTTCACACCATCAAACAATTGTTCCCCTTACCATATATAAGGGATAAGTGGTTGGTCATCAGAAATATAGATAGATAGGTGGAACATCCCTTGGGATAGGGGAGAAAGAATACTTCCCACGTATTCCCTGCATATCGTAGAAGGTGACTAAAAGGGGAGGGAGCGGGGCACTGGAAATCCTCACCTCCCATTTTTTATTTTCCAAAAGAGGGAACAGAGAAGGGTGCCAAGAGAGGATATTTCCTCAAAGGCTCAGTCCCTTGTTCTTAACACTACCTTGCTAACACGGGATATGGCTAATATGTGAAAAAAAAAGAAAAAAGATGGAACAGCATCTCCCTAAGCTCTGTCAAAGACATTTATCATACCTGTTTGTTAATTGCTCCCTCCCCATCATCAAATCATTCTGGAAAGGCATTTCTATCACTATGCCTTTTATGAATCCTTTCCCTCCTGTGAGCATACAATTAACTGGAGTTCACTGTGAGAATCTTCATGCATCTTAAAATATCTTTATGTTTTATGCAGAGAGAATTTTTGCAATTTTATTTTAGTGACTGTGCAAATGACTGGCTGTAGCTTCTCCTTTTTGCCCATTAGGCTGTTTAGAAGTTTCTAAGGGCTAGAACTTGCATACCCATTGGTATGAAAGAATGTTATTAACTTTTTTTTTAATGAAGGCATTGTTAGGAGACAGTGAGTTGGCAGTTATGTTATTCCTGATCTTGAAAGAAATAATCTGACATCGCTTTACTGCTTCTTCCTTACTCCTCTTCCTTACCTTATGAAGGCCATTGAGGTTGGTCTTTGGGCAGTCTTTTCCCAGCATAGCTCTGTTCCATTTGGGTGTCATTTCCATAACTTTTGAGTCCTTTTGTAAGTTTGATTCTTAGGTGTATATGATTTGTAAAAAGGTTTAGGTTGGAGCTGGCAGTCTCACCCACCCATGTCAAGAAGATTATGACAGCCCATGACTCAGCTTTAACAGAAATATAATGTGGAGATGGTAAGCATTCATGTTATACCATGCAGTAAGAACTGTTTTAACTATTATTTTTTTCCAGTCCATAAAAAGGAGTCAAATGGAAAGTACTGATTTTGGATATGTCTTCTCTGAACACCCACTGCTGAAATGTAAATTAAGATGACCCCCTTGCAGAGAAGTTGAACTATTAAACAGGCAACTGAAACCAAAAGGTTGTCTTTAGCACATTCCAATAAATCCCAGAATGGGAAAGATTTTGGCATTCAAAATGGTGCACAGACCTGGTAGTGCAGAATGATGCCATTAGGTGTACGCATAGTCCCACAAATGTATTCTCCAGAGTAATTTCAGCCCAGCCCCTAAGAGTGATGTCTCCTGAAGTGATTGTTTTGATTTTCCCAAACAATTTTTAAATTTTTTAGTGGTTTCTGGTTCAAAGGGGGAATGTGCCAGACATTAGCTTTGAGTCCTGGATGCCTTTCAAAAAGTAGGTTTTATCATCAACTAGAACAAATCCTGCCTAGGCTCTAGTCAGATTTTAGATGGCTGGAATAGATTTGAAAATTCAGTCTGACACTTTTTGTCTCCCAGGGGAAAAAATATGGGATTACAAGGGTGTTGCAGTTACCTGAGAAGAATCCTTTGAGGAGCAAGCAGCTGTGATCACCCAAGAATTGTTTATAAAGGGTTAGTGAAGGCTTGTGCCTCTTCACCAGAATTATTAGGGTTACAAGAGTCCTCACCCGTATATATTCCCAGGGAATGCATCTCATGCTCTCATGATACTACCTTGGAGAGAATAGGTTTTCAGTTTTCAAAACCTACATTTTGAGCTGTTACATGTAGTAGGTTATATATTTATATATTGAAAGTTATTTGTATTTATTCCTTTGAAAAAGCTGTTACCTCAGTCCTTAGCCATTACTCATTGCTTAATTCAAATCATAGTTCATCATTGTTTCTTTAGTCTTCCCATACTCATCGTTTAGAAAGTAGTTATTGTGGTGTTATAACAAAGTGAGAGTCAAAAAGGTCCTTATATGAAATAGTAGTGAAAACTCACTATTTTTAAGAAAACATTAAGTTTTTTTTTTTTTTTTTTTTTTTTTTTTTTTTTTTCCAAAAGAAGGAACAGAGGGGGGCCAGGTGAGGATATTCCAAAAAAGGCCCAGTCCTCTGTTCTTAGCGCTACCTCGCTAATGCGGGAAATGGCGAATGGTTTAAAAAAAAAAAAAAAAATTACAGTAAAGGAAGAAAACCAGAATAATGAAGTGTCTACTGAGGCAGTGCCATTTCTTGGTGCAGCTTGTATTGCCATTTGATATCTTAATCATATATTACAAGAAAGGTATATTTTCAGGTTTGTATAGAAGTAAATATGAACTTAAAGTGAAGAGTTACTCAAATAATCATTCAAATTGTAGGTGCATTCAAAGTATTAGAAAGATTTTGTTTTTCTTTATTCTATTGATTTAGATGATGAAAACTTATCTATTTTTAAGATATACATTCAAGGAATCCTCACATACTGGGAGAAATTTGGCATTTAGTACAATTTTCAAATTCTTTTTATTTTCTTTAGTAAGAATGAATCAGGTTATTTTCAATGGAGATAAGGTATATATTTTAAAGATTTACTGCAAGAATCATAAAGATATGTCTTTGAAAGTTACGTTTTATATGCTGCAATTATACATTAGTAAATCTGTTGTGTATATTAGATTTTTTAAATCTTTTGTAAGGGACTGTATCATCAGCAATACAAGATGACAGCAAAAGAAAGTATTTCTCTGCTTTATATAGATATTGATATAAACTAATCACCATTATAAGAGCTATGCAGAGAATATTGCTTTCTTATTGATTGAGTGTCAAGGAAAAGAAAAAGCTTTATTGCAACTTCTCATGAATATAACTCATGTTTATATCCAGATATTTAGTTGTAAAAGCTTTAATAGAACCAATGCATATTTCTGAATTTCTGTCTTGCACATAATTTTTTTGTTTTTTTGAAAATTTGATTTTTTCTTCGATGCTTGTTCTCCTTTTTCTGAAGATTTTTGTTTGGAACAAAGGCATATTTCAAATTTTTGTACTATCATTTTTCTAGATTTCTCTGAGGATTATGCTGCATATACTTTAACCCTTAAACTGTGCCATATGTTATTCATTGGTACATGGTCAATTGCTAGATATGTCACCTGAAACAAGATTTCCATGCCACTTTTTTAAAATGTGCACCAAGCATAACATTCATATATGCATTTGTAACGTTTGACACTCCACAACAGCAAAACATAGGTAGCCTAAGGATTTCTTTTACATGCATATATTTAGTTATATGAGTATTTTTTTTTTTTTTTTGCCAAGTTTAGCATGAATAAACTTTTACAGTCCACTTGAGCAAAACAAAAAGTGTTAAAGATTTTTTTCGTTTTTCGTACTTCTGGTTGCATATCTTAAATTCATTAGAATATGCTGTGCATTTAAGATTTGTTCTCATGATTTTTGTGCTTACAGTGGTATTCAGTAATAATGTTGTTTCAGTGTAATTTCTTAAAAGTTTAGACAGTCTTAAGAAATTTCTTTTGTTTGTAACTTCTTTTTTTTTTTATTAAAACCCACATGATAAATTATGACTACCTAGTATGGTCTCCTTAAGAAGGTTTCAGTTTAACATTATTTTATGAAATCTATGTTGAAAATATTCACTTGAAAATTAATGATGCCTCTGAACAAAAGAATAAAGCAATGTGATAGCCTGATACATAACTTAATGAAGATGCAAAGAGAAGTTATTCATACACTTTAGCAGCATTGTTAATGAACTATGAGAATAGATTATATGATATGATCAGTTATTGAAACAAGGTGCAGTTAGTTACTGAATAAACTTGGATTAGTCATTCCTGACATTTCCTTAAGAAGTTAAGTAAATCTATGAGGCCAATTTCAGATCTTATTGCAGTCGCAAGAATTTTAGGATAACTTTATTTGTATCCATAAACATTTAACCTGAGCCATCCACCATATACTTTACGGCAGGGACTTTGTCTAAAGTGATTAGTATGCAGGCTTAGATTTTGAAACTGCTTTTTGCAATAAGATTAGACATTTCAGGCCTAAATGTTCTTCACTATGGTAGTTGTTATAGTATTTTCTAGAGGTAGCTGTTACTTATGGTACTTTGTGAGCTTTGCTTCAGTTCCCTGCAAGTGATAGTATTTTGTCCTAATTTTCCAAGGATTGAGTGATTTAGAGTAATTATATTGTAACATCTGTATTTCATTCTGATATTTCCTTCTCTTTCAATTGCATATTTTGAAGAATCAGTTTTTTTTATGTGGCTTTTCCCAGCCTCTTGTGAATGTTCAAGTTAGGGTATTTTCTTTTAGTAGATATCAGACATATGATCTTATAACTTGCTTTTGTAGAAATAGAAATGTAATGTATATAATGGTACATATACACATTAGCTGTTTACTTAACCATAATATATTTTATATATTTCATAACATGATTTGAGTAGTAAGTAAGGGTAATGAGAGAGCCCTGCTTAATATGATAATGATATAGCAGTACTTCAAGTATATTCTTTAGTTACCACCATCCGACTCAAAAGGCAGGATCACCTTGCATAAACCACTGTTCACCAGTTTTTCTGGTGGAAACTACCACATCATAAATTCAAATTCGTAAATACCCATGCAAACGTAAAGGTTAGTCCTCTGAACAAATGACTGCAATCATATAATTGCCCACTGTTTCATAGCCATTACTGAAAGCTCCCAAGATTCGTCAGACCGTCTCTTTACAAATGATATCCTTTTTTTTTTTTGTTTTTATTTTGTTTATGAGTAGTAAAGAATGATAGGTTTTCTTTCTCCATTTCACCATTTTGTTTGTGAAGACACTGCCTTCTCTAGGCTTGTTTATTTTGATGGACACCATTTTAACTTTTCTTTCTTTTTTGTGTGTATTTTAGTGTTTTCTCTTGACAGACTTTTGATTACTTCTAATGCTATGTAGCAAGGAATCCTCATGCTTCCCCTTCCCATTCATCAGGCATTATAGAGTGCAACTTTTGTGGGTCTTTTAGGCTTTGGTGTCATTTTGGCAGAAGGCCTGTACCTTCTTCCCACTTGCTGTCTGTGCACAGCCTACCCAACAGTTCATCATCTTTTTAGGTTTAGAGTTAATGGGTACCAACTTCATGTGGAATTTAGGGCCACAACTTTTGCAGACTTAGCCAGCAGATAATTTGTAGTTTGATTCTGTCAGCCTCAGGAGTGTTCTTCAGGACTTCTGACTGAACTTGATCCTGTGTGAGAGGTTCCCTTTTTTCTCCTTCCATGACACAGTCATGGCTTCTAGTGTATCTCTGGAACTAGTCATTTTACAGCATGCCATTTTTTTACCTTTCTGTTTCACAAGATTTAGAATGGTAAACTCTTTTATCTCCTTATGCAGTGAGTTTCAGGGAAGGGCAAATGATTTTTCTGGAGAGCACCATTTTCATTCAGGTTTTCAATGTAAATGTTAATGTTTCATAGGAAAGGGTTTGATTTGTGGTATTAATGCAAGCTTATCATCTTGGTTAACTTCCTTGGAAACCAATAGGATTAAAAAGATAATTTGCTAAGCCAAAATGTAATGAGGTGACAGTGTCCTTAGAGTGTATGTTACATTCGATTAGGACTAGGTTCTGATATTCCTTAGCCGTATCCTTTTAATGATAAGAAGAGAGCTACAAATTCATAAACTGTGCAGTCGTTTTATCTCAGGGATTTCTCAAGCTTCATTCTTGTCACAGTTCCTTTACTACATTCTTGGCATTTCTCTCTTGGATTATACTTGAAATCATACAGGCACCTTTGTTTAGACCTCTGTTCATCTGTTTACCACCTCATTTCTACATGTAGTTAAGAGTTTCACAACCTCTTCCATATGGGCATGTTCTCATATCCCTTGCTCCCTGTTTGAATCCTGTTAGTTAGAAAATACATTTTTTACTGGGAAAGCATTGGGTAAGCCTCTCAATTAGTCCTTTTTCTTTCCCCTTTTCATTCTATTTCACTTCAGGTAGTGTTCCTTGGGATTTAGGAAGAATGAGTTTTAGTCTTTTGCATGAATACTTGGTGGTTGCATAATCATGATATGGCAGTTCAGCATCAGGGAAGACATTACAGTTGTGACAACCAGTGGTTCACACAAGGGAATCTTATATCACAGGAAAGATGGTGGGTAAACCACAGGATATTCTTGGTATATTTCTATATTGTTATTCAAAAAGAAGTAGGGATGTCTCATTGCGGTTGCTGACTGGCCATCCCAGTGAGAGGAAGTGGCTTTTCACAAAGTTAACTCATTCTGTAACTGTTACAGCAGCCGTTAGTTATAACACAGTCCTCTACTTTGTTTATCGTATTTTGAAGAAACTTTCTTTTGTTGAGAATGAATATTCATTGGATTGTCATTTATATATTTTTTAACTATCTTAAAGAAGGCAATCATTGTTCTTCACATCAAATACCCACTGTCAACTCTGCTCAGTTTGTCACTTTCTGAGGTATTTCATATGAAAGAACAACCATCATAAAAGATCATCTGATAAGATTTCATGTCATTTTTACTGTTTTGAGGGAAATTCCAGCTATTTTGATATATTTAGAAATATAGATCTTGAAATAGATAGATAGATGAGGATAAGCCCCAGATTATAGGCAGGTTTGGTTCATTTTCTTTCTGTGGTTTACTCAGAATTAAACACTATCACTTCTTGCAGAGCTGCCAGCCCATTCATTTAGCAGTATAAGACTTCAACCTCACTTAATAAGAAGCAACAGGATTCAGTGTTAGATAAGCATGAATTTTTTAGTGAAATAAGCTATTTAAGCTGTATCTTTTCTGGTTTTATATGCATGTAATGATCTGTGAAGCTGTTGTTTAATCATCCTGTAAAGGAAGCCTTTCATCTTTAATGAAGTTACACTACTGTGTACTTCTGAGTAATTCATATTTATGATAGCAGCCATTGATGATGCATGGAACTATTATTGAAATCCAATTAAAGCATTAAGATAAATCAGATCTGTCCTTTCTCAGTGAGCTGCAGATGTGACCAAATTAATAACCATTACTTTCAAAAGCCGAATTTTGTTCTTAGTCTATGTCTAGCCATTTTGAGGGAATGGCTATTTGGTGGAAGAGCTTTTCAATATGCATTTGATCTGATTAATATTTGGAAATGGAGTTAACATAGTTGATAGAATAGATAAATTAGGGAAAATGTATGTGTTTAATTCATAACAGCATCTGGGCAGGGGAGTACTTCTCTCCTGACTAATGTATTTTGAAGGCATACCCATCAAAGTCACCTTATGCCCTAGTTCTGTGAGTTCTGGTCTCACCCCCTGTTTCATTAAAACTAAGCTACAGGGCTAGACTGAATATCATTTCCTTATATCCATTGTACACTTACGTTCTTCCTTTTGTCATGTTCTGTCTCACCATACCTTTTTCATATTTCCTCTTTTTTTATGTCATGCTATGGATTAGATGAAGACTTATCCATGATTAGAGCTTTTGACATACAAAAGACTATGAATCCAATTTAAAGAATGTCATGAAACAAGTTCTGATAATTTTGATACCTCATAACATAGGATTTTTACCTCTGGAGGCAGCTGTTTTCACTCATAGAAATATTTATGGATAACATTGAAGCACATTAGGCCAAGTATATAGATGGAGAGGCATTGAACTCACAGCACCTTATTTTGACAGAGGATCACAATGATTAGCTAATGTTATCTGGCTGCACTTTTTATGGCATGATGGGCCATAATATTTATTGCAGGAAATCCTTTTTACTGGCATCTAATCTAAGTAAATGTAGCCCCATCTTATTAGTCCATTCTTACCATATCTTGAACTTAGTTTAAACTTGATCCAACCTAATGTAGCCAAACCTAACATAACCTGAACTAAACTGACTTCACCTAACCTCACCAAACCAAACCAAAGACTCGTAGCTCAATATTGTTAATGTTTTGTGATCAGTGAAAATGAAGCTCAGACACTTCAGTTTTAGACTTTTAGACACCACTATACTTTTAGTTGGAGTTAGTGAGGCATCAGGCCAACTTCATACCAGTTCCTGTCTGTCTATGCATTCCCCTCAGGAACTCCCATCAAGGGGGCAGCCTTGGAGAATGGATCCCCACTTATCACAATTCTTGCATGCCTCCCTCACATACACCATTTTACCCATTATTCCTCCATTTTTCTCAGTCCCATCTCTTCCACTCTATTTTTCCATGACACAGGTGGTCCTCCTTTCACACCAACCCCTTTAATTGTCTATCATTCACCCTCCTTGTAAACTTCACACTCTACCCTTCTTTCCACATGCCCCAAACCACTTCAAAGAATTACGTTTCATCCTTTGCATTCCCTGCCATACCACATCGCTCATACCCCCTTTCATTTCTTTATTCATTCCAAATACTTATATCACATGCTCGTCTCAGATAGCTCATTTCCAAGCATAGATCCTTGACATCTGCGCTACATTCATGTCCTTTTATTGGTTACATGGGTCAGGGTAAGGAGGACTATGCTGCCCCTTAATCTTTTCTTTGCTTCCATACTTACACCTCTACCCTTCATTATTCCAGTAAGGGACCCAGTGTCTCTTCTACCCTGTACTGCTCTTTCACTATCCTCTCCTTACATCTCACCAGACTTAACCAAGATAGCGTCTAGATACTTAAATTCTGTGACCTCTTCCAGTCTTTCTTCCCTTATATCTTTTAACACAGTTTTGTATACTTTTTACTTTCACTGTATAGGGTTTTGAAGAAAATGTACTTTCACTTTATTTCCTTGCATATGCCATTATTTTACTTTTACTTGCATTTACTTAGTGGCCTATGCTTACACACGTCATAAAACATTTACCACACTCTGCAACTCCTCTTCACTCTCAGCTCTCAGCAAACAACACAGTATCATCCACAAACAGGCTTGTCACTAGCCACCTTACTTCTCTTCTACATCCCATCTCTTCACCCCTTTTCTTTAGTCTTGGTTTCATCTGTCTTATCGCTCCATCCATGTATATGTTAAAAAGCCACAGTGATGCCATACAGCCCTACCTCATACCCACATGTTTACCAAAACATTTGCTCAATTCTCCATCCACCCTTACACATGCATTTGCTACTGTATAAAAAAGGCTTTTAGAACCAACCAACATTTGTACCCCTACCCTGTATATCCTTAGCACATCCCATAAAGCATTCCACTCATTTCTGTCATGTGCTTTCCTCAGATCCAAAAACTTATCATGCAGCTTCTAACCTTTTGCTACACACTTTTCCACAGTCATTTTCACCCCAAAAATCTGATCCACACATCCCCTACCCATCTTAAAAAACCTTACTCCTCACTTATTCTGCATTCAGTTGCTTCCATCTCTTAAGAATAATGGACAATGATATATCTGTATATCTCTGATGTCTGTTCCTTTTGGGAACTCCTTCAAGGGATGGCCATGAGAAAGTGTGTCCATAACTGTTGAACTCCAGTACCACTTCTTATCCTTTAGTGTCTCACCCTAAGCAGGCCACTGGCAGAGAGCAACTCTGACACAGTGTTTTTAGAGGCTCCTACTTAATATACCCACCAGCTTCTATTACCTAATGTGTCTACCTACTGATCCAACTTACTACTTCTACCTAATGCTCCCAGCTAATGTTCCTACCTATTACTTATATCCACTGCTCCTACCATATTACCAGAAAGCAGGGTTAGTGCATGGCACTCACTGCAGACAATAAATGAAAGTCAAATAAATTTCATACACAGATCATATAGAGGGTGTCATGGTGTTGTATGTGAATGAGAGACTGTAGGAAAGAAATAGAAACCTATATATTTACCCATGAATACTTTCATCTTGACTTAACCATAAGTCAAGTCAAGTGCATAGCATTCACTGCAAACCATAAGTCAAGTCAAGTGCATAGCATTCACTGCATGTCGTTTGATTACCACTTCTGTTTTTCTCTGCCTCCAGACATACTACTTAATTATGTATCCTGGGCGCAGCTAGAATTCTGTTTAACTATAAATCTAGATGTCTTTAAGGTGCTTTTGAATTCATTCTATGTAGGTTTCTAATCTCACATGGTATTGCACTGAATACTTTTCCATCTTGTTTACTGGGCTTTCCTTCATTATTTTTATATATTATTTTTGTGTATTCCAAGGATTTATTGCTAACTTAATTAGTCTGTTTTGTCATAATTGTGACTTATTTTAGTCTTAAGTTCAAAAGAGAAAGAGATATAGAGAGGTTGATAGGAGGTGGAGAACAGAAAGACTGATGGAAATGAAGAGAGAGAGGAGAGGAAAGGGTTGGAGAGCATGGACAAAAAAGTAAAGTGGGGTAATGACAAATATGAGATATGGTGAGTAAAAAGAGAGGGGGAAAAAGGTGAGGCATACCTTCCTTTGAGTACCTACTACAGGATCTTGCCAAAAGATATAGGACTCACCACATTATTTGTGTGATGGAAAATATTATCTCTTGCTGCTACCATGCTCATTATACAACTGTCAGTCTTGGTATCTAACAGAACGGACTTCAGCCATTTACCAAGTTTTCTTTGCTTCTGAAGTTGCTCCATCCATGTTTCTTATTTTTCTTGATAGCACACTGAAGAGTCTTTCCTTTTTCAGCTAGGCTTTTGGTATTTTTGTTAGATATTGTTTGTTATATTCCATGATAATCTTGCAGACATAAGAACTCTATTTCATCCTTGTGGAGATTTTTAGTCACAGGATATTGTTTTAGGGAGGAGGAGTTGAGGAGAGGGAGGTAGATGATAATAACGAGTGAGGCACAGAAAGTCATATATATTACTGAGATTCACTCTTTTCAGTTCGTTTGTACTTCACATGGCATTTGTATGACATTAATATAAAAAGGTTTTTGGAGCATTTTCATATGGGAAGATTTGTAAGTATCAGTCATGCTTAAACTACAATACATCGTTGTCTAGTTAAGAATACTTAGACATTATTTGTTAAAGAGAATTTTAATCATTAGTTTGTATAAAATTGTTTTAAAGTATTACAAGGACAAACTGTGCAGAGTTGATTGTTGTGCAGACATGATTGTGAGTAAACAGTAAATCACTTGTTTCATAAGCATAAATATATTTTTCACTACATAGATTTGGGGTTATCCTTTATGCATTTTAAAGGTACAGAACGCACTGGAGAAGTGGATGAAGATGGAGAATATGAAGTCATTGTTGTAGATCAACACAATTCATCCATCCTAGCATCAGATCATTGCTCCACTGCTTCTTCTGGTCCACCATCACTTAAGGTAATTTTTATTTCTTCTACTGTGTACTTTTATTTGAAATGTATAAATCATTCAATTTCAGAGTTTTTTCAGGCATTGTTTTAAGAGTTACTAATGTTACTAATGTCTTGCAAAAGGCTACATTTTTTGACATAATCAGGGATTATATGGAAGAGGTCATTGTGACATTGAAGCTAAGGGATATAAGGGACATCACTATCTTTGTGTAGACTTATCCGTAATGATTGCAATTGGATTATGTAGAGTGCTTGATATATTCAGCCGTTACGACGTACAGGTGTGGATTTGGGTATATACTTTTAGGAACTGGAGTTAATGTTTTAATCATTTCTGTTTAAGTGAGAGGGATTGTTAAAAGATTAGAATTTGAATTTAGTTATCCCTGTTGTTTGACTTGCATTGCAGGCTGTTACATCATTTCAGGTTGTTACGTCATTTCAGGTGTAAAAGTTAGCCCAGATTGTGAGTTCATATTGCTTGTGAGACTGAAATACAGCATTTGCTTGATATTTTTAAGCTGAATATCATTCCACTTGGAAGATTGTTTTTAGATATAATTCCTTGTTAGAAAGCTCAAAGGACCATGTTCTATAAGGTAGCTAAATACATATTGCAAGTCCAGTGCCTTCCAAAAGAATACCATTCCCCAAAGCAACCAGTCTAATGGGGACTGTAGCATATATAAGTATAGGAAATTGTAAGATAATAGAGAATGTTCAAGAGATGGGACACCATGATTGTAATACTTCCTTCTTGTACAGTATGAATAGGTAATTGATTTATGAGAGCAGTATCTTGGTCATTATAATTGAAGATTACTAGAATTTGTAACTCAACTTTAGCCAAGATTTAGTAAATCCTGGATACAAGAAGAATAAGAACATTGCTAGTTCCCTGGTTTGATATATAGTAGGTAAATACACTCTTTAGATCTGTTTGAGGGCACATACTAACTTTTCTCTCGTATCAGTTCATCTTTACTTTTTTGGCTTTGTTGTGCAAGCTCACAGAAAGTTGATTACTTGGGTAAAGCAGATGGTATTTATGTTGCCAGGAGATAGTTGTACAATTGGGCTGGTAATCCTTGAGACCAAGCAGTGTTTAGATTTTGAAATTCTAAAAACATAACTTGCAGATTGTGATGTGAACATGTTACATTAATAGGATACAGGTTTGAATGTTATTTGTATGAAATATAGTGTAGTTCCACGTACCTGGATCCCAGTCATTTATATTGCTGGATGAAACCGACAAAAGTATCTGGATGCATCTCAGTCAGTTGACATATGTGTTGGTTGATTTATGATAATAAAAATTGGGTGAGTGGGGTTGGAGGCCAATAGGTATTATTGGAATATGTACTAATTGGCAACTATGCGAACAAGTTTTTTTTTATGTGAACATACTGAGAGGGGCAGCAGGTGAAATGTCAGATCATTTCTTAATATAGTTGAGTGTGAAAGTTGCTGATTACTTTATGATAAGTTGAAACATGTGAGAAAAACTATAAAAGTGAGCAGGCATTTAAAAGAGGTCTTTGGTTAGGGATACCAAGAGAGGTTGAGTGATGAATACCTTGAAGTGAGACTAAGTAAAACAAGGGAGTAGAAGGTATGAGGGATTTGGTCTTAACCCCTTTACTCTGTTAGGTTTCCTTTCCATCTCTGTGATCCTCAGTTTTTCAAGTTGTGGAGAAAATATATTTAACCCTACAGGTTCAAAGGAAAGGAAAAAAATAATTTCATAAGTATATTTCATCCTCTGTTATTACATTCATAATGTGTAGAATATTTGTAGATGGGTCAGCACTTTGTACTAAAAAGTAAGGGAGTAAGGCATGTCAGATGAATTGCCACTATGCATGTTTTATCATGTATTGTACCCATCTATATATCCCTGATGCCTGTTACCTTCCGGAACTCCCTCAAGGGAGTGGCCATGGGAAAAGTCTTTATAACTGGTTACCTCCACTGTTGCCTCTTAGTTTACACTGAAAACTGATTACTGATTACATATCATTTTGTTTTATAGGGTAAATCTCTTTTTGATATGATCAGTGTGATTCATTGATAATTATTTCTTAAAAGGGAAAATGGAAAACTTGTTAAATGTCAACTGCACTAGTCAGATGCCATTATTTCAAGGTTAGTTAGGTGTTGACAACACTGCCTCCACCTTTGCTAGAAACACCTCCTTCCTTATCTTGATCAACATTCAATGCTGGAAGAATGAATGTCCTCAGAATCATTCTCCTTATGATCTGAAGAAAAATCACCATCATCAAAAAATTCAGTATCCTCCTGGGTCTTTTAAGTCTTGCTTAAAGCTGCTCGAGATTCCTTCCAAGAAAGCTCATGAGAAT
The DNA here is from genome assembly GCF_036320965.1 of Panulirus ornatus. NCBI lineage: Eukaryota > Metazoa > Arthropoda > Malacostraca > Decapoda > Palinuridae > Panulirus > Panulirus ornatus. The sequence goes on along the minus strand of NC_092252.1, from coordinate 11,136,138 downwards.
ACGCTGTCATTGACATGGCTTGAGGCTGACTCACTGAGGAGAAATTATTGTGCACTTCTATTTCAGCAACTATCCAGGCTCAGCAGGTGGCCTTGAAACATAGGCATAGAACTCACCGTGTAACTTTCTGTCTAAAGAGCTTTTCAGGCGGGTAGCCATTCAGATAACTTCAGGGGTTATATTTCAGATGAAGTGTTTTGGATGCATGAGGTGTTTTGCAGAAATGTGAGAGTATTTGTGTGGGATGTGGGATAAGTAACTTTAACTAGTTTGCAAGAAAGAAAAGGGAGGTGTGTGGATGTTATATGCAGGAATGTGCTGTCACATTGCTGAATCAGATCTTATGAAGCTGTCAAGGTAAACTACAAAGTAATGTATGGGACTTGGCTCTGGATGGTAGGTTCTGGTTTTGGTTCATTATACTTGAGGGCTAGAGATTCTGTGATAATGAGGCCATTGTTTTTTTTGTTCATGACACTGCCATGCTGTGGTGGGAGAAGCAGTTAGGTATTAAAATTTTGTTGAAAATCCTCTGACTTCCTAGATAAATCATTAGAAGTAACTTTACTGTAGAGCCATGACTGTCATATACATTGCTTATTTATAGTGTTCCTTTGATTGTATGTACCTATCTCATATCTAACTGTTAAAGAATAGAGCCCTGAAAATTTTGTGGGCAACTTAAGTGTTTTGCCATGGCCATTATCTTCTACACAATTATTTCCCCAGCTTGCCAGGTCTTCCATTTACCACCCATTTTCTCCACATTTTTATGTCTAAATGATTATTAATTCATGCATTAGGTAAGAACCTGCTAAAGAGAACTATGTAGAAAAATATACGACAAATGCAATTTACCGTATTATTCACTGAGTATAAGTTGAATGTTTTGAACTGGTGGCAGTCACTAGTGTTTGTGTTCAAGACAGTATTTCAATCTCTTCTACACATTTTCTCCTGTATATGTCGAAAATTACTAGCTCATGAGTTAGGGAAGAAGAGAATTGCTCAGGAAATATATATATGAAAAATACAGTTTGCCATATCATTTGCCAAGTGCAATTTGAAAGTTTTGTTTCATGTGTTAGCATCTACGCTTTTGTTTCCCCTACTTAATGGCTCTTATCATATGTCACCCATTATTTTTTTCCATTATTTATGTGTTTATTTACTGAGGATAGGGAAGAAAGAACACTTCCCATGTATTTTCTTCTTCATAGAAGGCAAATAAATGGGATGGGAGTTGGATGGTATTAACCCTTCCCTCCTTGTATTTCAATTTCTAAATGTTGGAGCAGTAGGAGCCAAAAGAGGAGTGGTTATTCTCTTCAAAGGCTGGGTTGTGTGAATGTGTATAGATATAATCAAGAGGAGAATAAGGTGGGAGACAGATATATTTGAGAAGAACCAAAATGCTCAAAATCTGAATGCAACAAAACTCAAGTGGAAGGGAAAAGATGGGTTTAGGAATGCCTTAGATAAAGTCAGATGTTAGTGTGAGGGTAAGTGTGAAGGAAAGGAAGTGATAGTGCTTCTACAGAAGTGGGACTTGTGGGAATATGTGAATGTGGGTAAAATGGAAGTGGACTGTGAGAGAAGGATGATTATTAGTGCTTTTGCTCCTAGAAGTGAGAGGAATGAGGAGCTGAGGTGAGTGCTTTTAGAGAAGCTTGGTGTATCAGCAGTTTTGATGTGAAGAATCAGGAATTAGCAGTGGGTGATTTGAATGTAAGATTGTATAATGTGGTAGCTGATGTTATGATTAGGAGATTTGAATAAAATTGATAAACAGCTTGTGGAGCTGTGTGTTGAAAATGGACTGGTTAGGGGAATACCTTGTGTATGAAATGGACATACATAGGTACATGTGGGTGAGTAGGGTAGTTGTTAAGGAGGCATTATTGGATTATGTAATAATTGATAGATGTGCAAAGGAGAGATTCTTGGATGTAAATGTGTTTAGAGGGGCAGCAGGTAGAATGTCTGATCATTACTTGGTGAAGGTGAGGACAAAGGTTTGCAGAGGCTTTCAGAAAAGAGGTAGTGATAAGGGTGGAAAGAGGATGGTAAAAGTGAGTGAGCTTGGAGAACAGGCTTTTGTAATGAAATACCAGGGGAGATTAGGTGTAGAATGGCAAAAGGTAAGAGGAGATGTATCAAGGGGAGCAAATGAGGAATTTGGAGGTATTTAGAGAAGCAATGCTAGTGTGGGAGAGGAATGAATGGCATGTAAAAAGTGTTAGTTGGGCATGTGAAAAAGGGTAGTGAGTGGTGGGATGACAAAGTCGAGTTGCTTATGAAAGATAAAAGAGAGATGTATGGGCATTACTTGCTGGAAATGAGTGTGAGTGATAATGGGATGTATAAGAGAAAGTGAAAGGAGGCCAAGAGAAAGTTTTTGGGACAGAAAAAGAGGGCCAAATGGGATTTAGGGTGAGCAAGTATCAGTAAACTTCAGGGAGGATAAGAAAATATACTGGAATGGTTAATAGTGTGACATAACAGGCAGAGATAAGAAGAGGAGATGGAGTGAGTACTCTGAGGTATTCTTGAATGTGTTTGATGAAAGAGTGGCAGATTTTGGGTGTTTGGATTGGGGAGGTGTGTGAAGTGAGAATGCCCTAGCATGTGGTTTGGTGAAAAAAAAAGAGGTCATGAAAGCCTTGTACAAGATGAAATGCAGGAAAGTAGCTGGAGTGGATGGGATTGCTGTTGAGTTTCACAAAAGGTGACTTTCTTGGTGATTGGGTAGATAGGATTTTCAGTGTATGTATGGTTTATGGTGAGATGCTTGAGGATTGGCAGAATACCTGTATAGTGCCATTGTATAATGGCAAGGCAGACAAAAGTTGTTGAGTATACCTGGAAGCTTTATGGAAAAATGGTGATTGAGAGGTTGGTGGCATGCAGAGAGCTTCAGATTGGGGAGGAACAGTATAGGATGAGGAGAGGTTGAGTGTGTGTGGATCCGATGTTTGATTAGAAGAATTTGTTAGAGAGAATTACTTCGAGAGACAGAAGGATTTGCATATGGCATTTACAGATCTAGAGAAAGTGTATGAAAGGGTTGTAAGATATACTCCGTGGAAAGTGTTATGAATATATGGTGTGTGAAAATCTGTTAGAAACAATGAAGAGTTTTTATCAAAACATAAGTGTGTGCATGAGTAGGAAGAGAGGAGGATGAGTGGTTCAGTGTGAAGGTGGCCTTGCATGCAGCAGGCATGTATGATGTCCCCATTGCTGTTTAATTGGTTTATGGATGGGCTGGTGAAGGAGATGAATGCACAGATTTTAGAGACAGAGACACCTCTGCAGTCTCTCAGGTGTGGGGGTTCCTTGAAAATGTGTACTAATTACAGATTTAAGTGAGAAACTGCTGAAGCTGGTATGTAAGTTTGGGAGAATGTGTAAAAGGAGAAAATTGGAAGTGAATGTGAATAAATATTAGATTTAGCTGTAGATACAAACATTAATTTAAGGTGCAATTTTGAATGGAGAGAACATAAAGGAAGTGGGATGCTTGAGCCTGAGAGTGGACTTGGCAGCAAATGAAAATATGGAAACAAGTGAGTCATAGGGTGGGTGAGGGGGCTAGGTAGTGGGTGTATTGAGGAGTGAATAGAGAGTTCACCATCTGTGAGGCTTAGGTGGGCATTTTTAAGGGTATAATAGTCCTGATGGTGTTGTATGGATAGTAGTCTTGGACTGTGGATGAAATTGTATGGAAGGAGGTGAATGTGTTTGAAATGAAATGTTTGAGTACAATATGTGATGTAAGGAGGGATGATCAAGTAAGAAACGAGAAAGTAAGAGAGAGGTGAGGTAATATGAAGGCTGTGGTTGAGAAAACTGGAGAGGGCGTGCTGAAATGGTTTGGGCATTTAGGAAGTTCACAGATAGGTTATATAGGTTAGAAGTGTAGGGAACAAGGTGAAGAGGGAGACTAAACTGGAGTTTGAAGGTTAGGTAGAAAAGTGTTTGAACGTATAAGAGTGTGTATTGTGTAAGGCTTGCATGAAATAGAGTGAGTTGGAGCAATGTGTATACTGAGCCAGAGCATATGGAGTTAGAGAAACCACAGAAAGTTCTGTAGGGCATGGTTGTGCATAGGGGGCTGTAGTTTCAATTTATTATACATGACAACCAGGGAGTGGATGTGAACAAATGAGGCCATTTCTTTGTCTGTTCATGGCACTGCCTCACTGAAACTGCAAACAAGTTTGAAAGAGGAGAAAGAAAATGCCTTTGGTAAAAACTTGTTAAAAAACTGTCCATAGAATATATATGAAACAATTCACCCAATCATTCAATTATTATAGAATTGAAATTTTGAATCAGAGACGATTATTAGTGATCATATATGAAAAATCATTAGTCTTTTCTGACTCTCCATATGTAATGTAAATGTTTAAGATTTCTCTGTGGTTTGTTAGTGGGTAAGTAAAATATTATGAGCATTATGTGGTTCGTTATTAGGGCCTCCCATACCACATACAGCTGTATTTACATTGAAAATCATTGAACTGAGGTTTGCAAAACTGAGAATTTCAAGATTTCTTGGCCCTTATCTCTTGAATAATTATGACCTTAGTGTATATAAATGATTGAAGACATTGGTCAAAACTAGTGTTTCGCTAGATGAACTGAGTGATAAATCACTGTGACAAGAGGATCGATATCAACTTGTATCTGCTGTGTTATACCTTTAGAGCAGAGTCAGAACATTTCACTGTTAGCTTATGATATGCAAGTTCAGCCTATGGCCAAGGAGAGGTGGCTGAATGTTTTATGCTCTTCATGCACATGGGCAGTTGCTCATCACAGGCATGGATAGTTTGCACTATACAAAACACTGGAAATGGGCTAAAAATTCTGTAGCTTTTAACTTTCAACTTCAGATGTTTGATGAACAATTCTAGATATAAAATGAATATAAGGAGGCATGAAGAGGTCAGTTTGCTTGGTTTTTTGTGCTGACTGATTTTTTAGTTGAAATTGTGGAGAAATATGTATATTGCCAAACACCTTTATAAAGAGGTGGTTATTTGAATTTGTTAGACTTTTTGTTCATATTGTTCTCACTGAAATGGCACCTTTGATATTTTTATTGTATGACAGTATCTCATTGACATAATGCTTATAAGTACTAATAGTGTGAATTAGTTGAAGAATATCAGTGAATAGTTGTTAACACTAAAACAAACTTGGCACTGCATGTAGATATTAAGAAGTATTAATAGATTTTAATAGTTTTCCAATTTATATGTATCACAGTACAAGTAGTTTTAGTGTCAACTGCTCAGATCCCAGCATACATCCTCAAGTAATTTGCTTAATAACATGAACCAAAAACTACTAACCTGGCCTACTTGGTCTTTCCCCAGTCTAACCACACTCTAGGAACTGGCCCTGTCCCTAAGTATGGTTGTAATGCCTATGGAGCTAAGGTTTCTAAACCAGTAGCTCGCAACAACATTATAAACCCTAAGGTAACAAATTTATAGAGTATCTTTGTGTATGTGAGAGTGCTTCTCATCTGCTTTTCATAAAAGTTTGTCTTACTCTGCTTCAGTTGCACAATTTCTTGCTGTATTAGACATTCTAAATACAGAATGTTAGTATGGATATGTTAACTGCATCTTACAGAATATCAAAACATGTTTTAGCATATATATATATATATATATATATATATATATATATATATATATATATATATATATATATATATATATATATATACTACTTTCAGTAGCAAGGAAATGTACACTCCTTTGGAATAAGAAGTTCTTTGATGAGACTGTACTCCCAGTGCTACAGCCTTGCCAAAGGTAACTTTTCATTGAAGAGTAACCTTATGTTGGCAGAGTTTGGTAACACACACACACACACACACATCCTTGGGGATAGGGGGAAAAAGAATACATCCCACATTTTCCCAAGTGTCGTAGAAGGCGAATAAAAGGGGTGGGAGTGGGGGGGCTGGAAATCCTCCCCTGCAGTTTTTACTTTTCTAAAACAAGGAGCAGAGAAGGGAGCCAAGTAAGGATTTTCCCTCTAATGCTCAGCCGTCTGTTCTTAACACTTCCTCACCAACGAGGGAAATGGCGAATATGTATGAAAAAAAATGTGTGGAAGTCGAGAATGTTATCTCGGAAAGCAAAAATGGGTATGTTTGAAGGAATAGTCGTTCCAACAATGTTGTATGGTTGCGAGGCGTGGGCTATGGATAGAGTTGTGCGCAGGAGGGTGGATGTGCTTTGAAATGAGACGTTTGAGGACAATATGTGGTGTGAGGTGGTTTGATCGAGTAAGTAATAGTAGGGTAAGAGAGATGTGTGGTAATAAAAAGAGTGTGGTTGAGAGAGCAGAAGAGGGTGTTTTGAAATGGTTTCGTCACTTGGAGAGAATGAGTGAGGAAAGATTGACCAAGAGGATATATGTGTCGGAGGTGGAGGGAACGAGGAGAAGTGGGAGACCAAATTGGAGGTGGAAAGATGGAGTGAAAAAGATTTTGAGTGATCAGGGCCTGAACATGCAGGAGGGTGAAAGACACGCAAGGAATAGAGTGAATTGGATCGATGTGGTATACCGGGGTTGACGTGCTGTCAATGGATTGAACCAGGGCATGTGAAGCATCTGGGGTAAACCATGGAAAGTTGTGTGAGACCTGGATGTGGAAAGGGAGCTGTGGTTTCGGTGCATTATTACATGACAGCTAGAGAGTGAGTGTGAACGAATGGGGCCTTTGGTGTCTTTTCCTAGTGCTGCCTCACACACGTGAGGGGAGAGGGGGATGTTATTTCATGTGTGGCGAGGTGGCGATGGGAATGAATAAAGGCAGACTATGAATTATGTACATGTGTATATATGTATATGCCTGTGTATGCATATATATATGTATACGTTGAGATGTATAGGTATGTATATTTGTGTGTGTGGACGTGTATGTATATACATGTGTATGTGGGTGGGTTGGGCCATTCTTCCATCTGTTTCCTTGCACTACCTTGCTAAAAAGTCATCTTTAGCAGAGCTGTGTCATTGGAAGTACATACTTGTCAAAGACCTTTGTACTCCAGAGGAGTCACCATTTTCCTGCTGCTTGAAGTTACATAGACTTTGGCCACAGGAGCCTTTATAAAGAGGTCCTGTCTATAATACTGGGACTATTATGGAAATTGGTCTTGTGGCAATAATTGATAATGATATGATATACTGTGATAACGTACACTGCTCCTTGCATAATCTTGTATTTCATTGCTCTACTCTTCCATGGATACCAGCTATATATATATTTATGAAGTAGAATATGCCTATTGGAATGCTTTGTAAGTTTCTGCTGCTGGTGATAAACTTTAAGGTGCAGTTTTATGATCCATTGTATTACAGTACATAATACTTCATAATATATTTTGAGTAACAGTTTCAAACTGAGGAATTTGGAGTGTGCAGGATAAGTAAATATGTTGATTGAATATATTATGGAAGACTCTGTTTTTGATTTTTTAAGTGTGTAGTTTGAAGTTATTTCTTTATTGTCAGATATCATGTCTTTTTTTCTTTGATTTTATATATTTTCTTATTTGCTGGTATATTATTCTTTGTATTGTAGAATTTCAGATGTTATTGTTGCACAGTTGTTGGGAAGGTTTTCACTCTTCTTAAAAGTAGAATGAATGTCCAATTCTTTCCTTCAGTATCTTTTTTAGTTAACTCTTTTGAGGTATTTTTAGCTGGTGATGGTGTCTAGCAAGCAAGGCATGTTATACCTCATGCATGGATGTTTGAAATTTTTTTATCATATACCTGTCTTTGATTCTGCTTAATTTTCTCATTAACAATATCATTAACTAGACTAAGAGTTGTGTGTATCCAGCATATAGTATAGGACACAGACAAACCCAAAAAAGATGATGAAAATACCTTAACAAAGAAAACAGCCCTGCAGTTGGGTGCACTGTACTTGTGTTATGACCCAGCTAGACCTGGTCAGTCAAGTAGTCTTAGTTTTCTTCCCTTTCCAACCCAAGCTCACATGTTTGCTATGCCCTGTTTCACTATAGCCCTTAGAAGCGACTGTTTCCTGTGGGACGGGGTAGTGCCGGGAATGGACGAAGGCAAGCAAATATGAATATGTACATGTGTATACATGTATATGTAGATATGTTTATGTATGTATATGTGCATGTATGGGCGTTTATGTATATATATGTGTATTTGAGTGGATGGGCTGTTCTTCGTCTGTTTCCTGGCACTACCTCGCTGATGTGGGAAACAACACTTGTTCTGAGTGCACTGTGTTGTGTCGGTCATAGTTTTGAGCAAGTTGATGAATTGTTTGTATGGAATGTTGAGGGGTTCATTTTCATGTCCAAATTTGGTGCCAGTTAGTGTTCTGAGGGCATTTAGTTTGCGAGTTGCTTTTTTGTTGATGTTATTGGTGTGGAGAGTGGTTGGTGTTTTGTTCTGAGGAAGTGAGTGTCCATTTGAGTTAGCTGGATTCATGTCTTTTCGGGGTTAAAAAATGTTATAGAATATGGAGATACTGATATTTTGTTCTTGGAGAACTGTTGTTCCAGTTGTGTAATGTAGTGCTACATGTTTGATGTTGCTTCTCTGGTGTTTTGATAAGATTTTGAGATTGCTTGCTTACGAAAGGACTTTCATGTTGAGTTTTTTTTGAGGTAATGGGAGGTCACATTGGAGAAATCCATTGTCGAGTTTGATTGTTTAAGAATTGAAGTCATTGTGAGTGACTCTAGTATGGCAGCTGGCTTTTGAAATATGCCATCCACTTTTTGTCTTTGTTGTGGAGGGTGATGTCGAGCATTTTTTGCATGAGGATGTGTCAGAGGACAGTATCAAATGCTTTGTTGATGTCTGTTACTACTAGTACTTTGTTGGGAGGGGATGTTGTTGGTTGACTTCGTCTGTGATGTGATGTGTAAGCTGTGTAGTGTGGTGGTGGAAATCATGCTGTGAGTGGTTGAAAGTGGGATTTTTTCTGATTCTGTGATGGATCATCTTTTCAAAGAATTAGGTTACTGAGAATAAAAGTGAAATAAGTTGGTAGGAGGAGGGGGAGTTGGGTGGTCTAGATTTTAGGGGGTTTTAGGATTGGTATGATGTTGGCAGTCTTCCATATGTTAGGGAATTTGTTGTGTAGCAAGCATATTCATAGATATATGTTGAGTGCTTGGATTGCAATTGGGTCATTGAGTTTGGTATGAAAATTCATTATGTTGTTGAAACCTGTAGAAGGAGAGTTATGTAAGCTTTTTAGTTGCATTTCTTGTATCAGAGGGAGTGAAGGGTGGATGGGCAGTAGTTTAAGGGGACTTAGGGTTCGTGGCTCATTTTTGATTAGTGTCTCATGAGTATATTTGTTATCTCTGGGGATAGGGGGAAGAATACTTCCCATGTATTCCCTGTGTGTCGTAGAAGGCGACTAAAAGGGGAGGGAGTGGGGGACTGGAAATTCTCCCTTCCCATTTATAATTTTCCAAAAGAAGGAACGGAGAGGTGGGCCAATTGAGGATATACCCTCTAGGGCTCACTCCTCAGTTCTTGACGCCACCTCGCTAACGCAGGATAAGGCAAATATGTATGAGTATGTTTGTGTGTTCTTTAGGAGCAGAGATTTCTCTAGAATGGGTCAGGAATGCTTTAAGAATGAGGATTGGGAGGCAGATTTAGGATATTTGGCTCAGGGTGGCATCATGCAAACCAAGAGAACCATGGAGAATGGTTTGTTGAAGAGAGAAGTGGTGAAAGCATTACATAAGATGAATGGTGGTAAGTGGATGGTATTGCAGTTAAATTTCTAAAGAAAGGTGATGACTGTATTGTTAATTAGTTAGTTAGGATTTTCATTGTATGTATGGATCATGGTGAGGTGCATAAGGATTGGTAGAATGCCTGTTTAGTCCCAGTGTATAAAGGCAGGGGGGAATAATGGTGTATGTTCAATCTACAGAGGTGCAAGTTTGTTGAGAGTACCTGGAAAGTTGTATGGAGTAGTGATTGAGAGGTTGGAGGCATGTACAGAGCATTAGACTGCAGGGTAACAGTGTGGTGTCAGAAGTGGAAGAGGATGTGGGGATTAGGTGTTTGCATTAAAGCAGTGTGTGTGAGAAATTCTTTGAGAAATCAATGGATATGTATGTGGCATTTATGGATCTGGAGAAAGTATGTGATAGAGTTGATTTAGATGATTAGTGAAAGGTCTTAAGAGTATATGGTGTGGTGGGAAAGCTGCTAGAAGTAGTGAGAATATTTTATCGAGGGTGTAAGGCATGTTTACAAGTAGGAAGAGAGGAGAATGAATGGCTGCAAGTGAAGGTTGATCTGCAGCAGGAATGTATGATGTCACCAGGGTCATTTGATTTGTTTATGGATGAGATGGTGATGTAGGTAAATGCAAGAGCCTTGGAGAGGCAGTTAAGTATGCAGTATTGTAGAGGATGAGGGGGCCAGTTGTTGTTTGCTGATGATTTAGGACTGATGGCAAATTCAAGCAAGAAACTTAAAAAGTTGGTGACTGAGTTTGGAAGAGTGTCTGAAAGGAGGAATTTTATCGGTATATGCAATTAAAAGCAAGGTTATTAGGTTTAGGTGGGTTAGTTGGGATGTGTGTTTGAATGGAGAGAAATTAGACGAAGTGAATGTTTTAGATACCTGGGAGTAGGCATGGCTGTGAATAGAACCTTAGAATCAAATGTGAATCATAGGATGGGTGAGGGGGTGAAGGTTCGTGGAGCACTGAAGATAGGATGGGCGAGGGGGTGAAGGTTCTTGGAGCACTGAAGAATGTGTGGAAAGAGAATTTGGAATGTCAAAACAAAAAGGTATAGTATTCCCAACAATATTATATGTATGTGAGGCATAGGTTATAGATGAAGATATGTGGAGGAGGGTGGATGTTTTGGAAATGTTACGTTTGAAGACACTTCATTTCCAATACTTCCGCCTGTTTCTCACATTAGCGAGGTAACACTAAGAACATATAAAGTAAAGGCCTTCTTTACTCATAACTATTCTCTGGCTGTCATGTAGACTGCACAAAAACACAACCCCCAATCCACAACCAATCTCCACAGACCTACCTGTGGTTTCCCCCGTGGCTGCTTCAAATGCCCTGGTGCTGTTCATTGATAGCACATCACTGTGATTCACTCTATGCCATGCATACCTTTCACCCTCCTGTATGTAGTGGCCCCAAGCACTCAATATCTTTTTCACTCTCTCCTTGTGTCTCCTGCTTCTCATTTTTCCCTGACACATATATCATCTTTGTCATCCTCTCATCACTTATCCTCTTTGTCAACCTCTCGTCACTTATTCTCTCCTTAAGTCCAAACCATATCAGCACACCCTCTTCAGCTCTCTTAATCACACACTTCTCATTATCATACCTCTGTTGCACCTTTTTATTACTAAGTTGATCAAACCTCCTCACACCAGACATTTCATTTTCATCACATTCTTCCTTCTCTGTATATTCTCATCTGTTGCCCATGTCACACATCCATACAGCATTGTTGGGACTGCTATACCTTAAAGCATACCATTTCTGCCCTCCCAGATAATGACCTCTCTTTCCACACATTCTTCAGTGTTCCCAGAACTTATACATACATACATGCATATATATATATATATATATATATATATATATATATATATATATATATATATATATATATATATATATATATATATATATATATAAAATATATATATATATATATATATATATATATATATATATATATATATATATATATATATATATATATATTATCCCTGGGGATAGGGGATTAAGAATACTTCCCACGTATTCCCTGCGTGTCGTAGAAGGCGACTAAAAGGGGAGGGAGCGGGGGGCTGGAAATCCTCCCCTCTCGTTTTTTTTTTTTTTTTTTTTTTTTTTTTTTTTTTTTTTTTCAAAAGAAGGAACAGAGAATTGGGCCAGGTGAGGGTATTCCCTCAAAGGCCCAGTCCTCTGTTCTTAACGCTACCTCGCTAATGCGGGAAATGGCGAATAGTTTGAAAGAAAAGAAAAGAAAAATATATATATATATATATATATATATATATATATATATATATATATATATATATATATATATATATATATATATGCATATATGTATAAATACATATATAGACACCTAAAACAAGACAAGAAGGAAATCTAGCATGCAAAGAATAAAGAATAATAGCAAAAAGTTTAAGAAATTTCCACTCAGGACTCTTCAGAATCAGGGTATATTATTGACATGTATGCTCTGTAAATGTGGGAGATTTGAAAAATCTTGATTTTATCATTTTATATGCAGTGTATGAAATATTCTTTTCTTTTGTTGATGGAATATGTCAGGATATTCTAAGATATTTTGTACTTATTATGGATATTTTGATAATGTATGGAAAATACTACTTGATTTTCCCATGAACTGGCAAATTATACTATCTTCTGGCAGTCTGCATGTATACAAGAGATCACCTGATTCACATCATGGTTTCTGTATAATGCTATATCTCCTACCCCATTATTTACCACCTCGAAAGTAAGTGCAATCAGTTTGGTATGTCTGCAAGGAATGTCAAAGATATCTAAGAGAGTACAGGACATAAGGCTTTTGCTAAGTGATGTAAAACTAAGTGCACAGGAGGTATGATTATGGTGAGATAGTGATGCCATTAACCTGTGTAAAGAAAATTGTTGAGAAAGGAGGTTACACATCTCAGCAAGTGTTTGATGTGGATGAACTGGCTAATTTTGTAAAATGCTACAAGGACACTGATTAGTAAGGAAAAAAAGACTGCTCCAAGCTTCAAGGTAGCTGAAGATTGCTGGACACATTTGACACATTTCCTGAAAGGGAATACTGAGGGAGATTCTAAGTTTAAGCCTTTGATAATGCTTCATTCAGAAAATCCCAGGGCTATATAAAGTCTGTCTTACCTGTGATGTTATGAAAGTTGATGAATCAGATGATTTGGGGGCTGATGTATGCAACCATAGTATCCCTTGCTTTCCTTCCCAGTCATTTTTTTGTAAGTCTTCATTGGATATTGTCTACGCTACCTGTGATATGGTAACAGTTACTGAATCAGATAATTCAGCGAACAGTCTGGACAGACCATCATTGAATCTCCTCTTTCTTACCTATGATGTGGTAACAGTTGCTGAATTGTATGGTAAAGGGGGTAATATAAACAGACCTCCATTATATATCATCTTCATTATCTGTAATGTTGCAACAGTTGCTGAATCAGATGATTGAGGGGGATGATACTGACATTGGTGTGGTAACAGTAGCTGAATCAGCTAATTCAGGAAGGGTCTGTAAACAAGCCTGGTGCCCTCATGTCACCCTTTCTCACTCCAGGGCACCTGAAGCCCTCATCACTACTTTTATTTAGTAAGTTTTCATTGTCAACTAAATTACATCATAACGGAGTGTGCTACATTGGTGGTAAGTTGTTTCAGGTATAGTACATCCAAAAGAGTTAGATTGGGAAAATTTTTGTTTATGAACATAAATCCCCATATAACGGGTCTTTATAACTTGACTTAAGACAATATGACTGTCGACAGGTTTTCTAGGAACATAGTCATGTCACATGGTGGAATGTTTGATTATGTGTGAATCATATCTGTTTGTAGACATATTATTGCATTTTTTTTAATTTTCTAATAGAAATCTCTTGCAGGGTTCTGATGTGGGTGAGACAGGGAGTGATGTAGGTTCTGGGGCAGTTAGCCTCAATGAGGAACAAAACTCACAACCAGCTGATGATGCATGGACAGATGTTAACCTCAATGATGGAACTCCAGATGAAATTGAGGCCAAGTCCCAGAAGTCTGGTTCGTATTTATGTGTATATTTCTTTCATTTTTTCTCTCTCTCAAGATAGATAACATAACATAACCCAAAAGAATATAGAATGTTAGAAAAGTTACCAAACATTTCAAATTTGAAGAACTATGATAATCACTGACAGATTCCAGCTGACTGGTCACCTGATATAATTGGTATATAATCGGTATATTTTTGGAGGGGGCGAAAATCCTGGGAGCCTTGAAGAATGTGTGGAAGTCAAGAACATTATCTCCGAAAGCAAAAATGGCTATGTTTGAAGGAATAGTGGTTCCAACAATGTTGTATGGTTGCGAGGCGTGGGCTATGGATAGAGTAGTGTGCAGGAGGGTGGATGTGCTGGAAATGAGATGTTTGAGGACAATATGTGGTGTGAGGTGGTTTGATCGAGTAAGTAATGTAAAGGTAAGAGAGATGTGTGGAAATAAGAAGAGCGTGGTTGAGAGAGCAGAAGAGGGTGTTTTGAAATGGTTTGGGCACATGGAGAGAATGAGTGAGGAAAGATTGACCAAGAGGATATATGTGTCGGAGGTGGAGGGAACGAGGAGAAGTGTGAGACCAAATTGGAGTTGGAAAGATGGAGTGAAAAAGATTTTGAGTGATCGAGGCCTGAACATGCAGGAGGGTGAAAGGCGTGCAAGGAATAGAGTGAATTGGATCAATGTGGTATATCGGGGTCGACGTGCTGTCAATGGATTGAATCAGGGCATGTGAAGCGTCTGGGGTAAACCATGGAAAGTTCTGTGGGGCCTGGATGTGGAAAGGGAGCTGTGGTTTCGGGCATTATTGCATGACTGCTAGAGACTGAGTGTGAACGAATGGGGCCTTTGTTGTCTTTTCCTAGCGCTACCTCGCACACATGAGGGGGGAGGGGGATGTTATTCCATGTGTGGCGAGGTGGCGATGGGAATGAATAAAGGCAGACAGTGTGAATTGTGTGCATGTGTATATATGTATATGTCTGCGTGTGTATATGTATGTGTACATTGAGATGTATGGGTATGAATATTTGCATGTGGGGACGTGTATGTGTATACATGTGTATGGGGGTGGGTTGGGCCATTTCTTTTGTCTGTTTCCTTGCGCTGCCTCGCAAACGCGGGAGACAGTGACAAAGCAAAATAATGAAAAAGAATTAATTTCACATAACTGAAATAAACAAAATTTAAATGCTATTTGAAAAATAGAATGTGCATGAAGGAGTGATGTTAATTTTTGAATAGATATAGCCAGGAATCTGAAACGTGATTGACATCTATGAAGCTCCATTGAATATAATGTAAATCACGGTATGGAATTTCTTGTTCCTGATGTGTCTCTGATTCCCAGGAAATATATTCATCAATGACAGAAGAATAAGAGATAGGTGTGGTAATGAGAAGAGCTTGTTTGAGAGAGCTGAAGATGGTGTGCTAAAATGATGTGGACATATAGAGAGAATCATTGAGGAGAGATTGACAAAGACAATGTATGTGCCTCAAATGGAAGGGAAAAGGAGAAGGGGGAGACAAATATGGAGGTGGAAGGATGAAATGGAAAAGGCTTTGAGTGTTTGAAGCCTGAACATGCAGGTGGGTGAAAGGCATGCATGGGAGAGAGTGAATTGGAGCGATGTGGTATACAGTGGAAGACATACCATTAGTGCACTGAACTAGGGCATGTGAAGCAGCAGGGGGAACCAAAGAAAGGTCTTTGGGGCCTGGTTATGGTTTGGGGGTTGTAGTGTTGATACAATACAACTTTAGAGTGGATATGAACAAATCAGCCTTTTTTTCTTCATCTGTTTCTGGTGTTACCCCACTTAACACAGGAAATAGTGATCAGGTATAATGATAATAAAGATGTTCATTTTATTTATTATACTTAATCAATGTTTCCTATGTCTGTGAGGTAGTGCCAGGAAACAGAGGAAGAATGGCCCATCCACTTATATACACATATAAATACTTACGTGCCCATACATGCACATATACATACATATACAAATCACCATATACATACATGTACATACATCAGACTTTGGTGGAGATGCAGACATTCTGCTTTACGTGAGCCATAGATCAGAAAGGGTTATGATGTTACCCAAGGAGTGCTCTGTTTTGTGTGGTTAGCAGCTTTGTTGAATATGTTTTTGATAGGGTGAACATCCAAGCAGGTGAGGAATAATTTAGGTTGGAGTGAATGAATTGTTTGTTTGATTTAGCGTGAAGTGGATGAATTGTTTGTTGATGATACTAAGGGATTCTTTATCATGTCCAAATCTGTTACAGTACCAGCTAATGTTCTGAGGGCATTTAGTTTGTTTGTTGCTTCTTTATTGATATATGTGATGTGAAGAGTGAATGTCACTGGTGTGTTGTATTTGATGCCCTTAATTGTTTGAATTTTGTTCTTTGGGGATGATTCGCCATTCAAGATGATGGGAGGATGCACGTTGGGTTTGTGTCTGTCGGGGATCAAAAAGTTGACAATGCATCAGTGAAAATGCAAACATTGTGTTGTAGGTGTACCATTGTTCAGAATGGGACATGATGTTACCCCAGGACAGCCAGTGATTATTCTGAGTGCTTAATTTTGTGTTGGGCAGCTTTGTTGAAGTTGCTTTTGATAGGATGGACAGTCAAACAGGTCAGGTGTAGTTTAGGGTCTAGCATATGATTGTTTATAGATGATGCTGAAGGATTCTTTATCTTGTCCAATTCTGGTATTGAACCTGTTATTGTTCTAAGGGCATACAGTGTGTTTGATGCTCATGTGTTGATGCTTGTGGCATTGGTTGTGAATGTCATGTGTATTGTCTGTTATTCCCTGAATAGCTGGTGTTTTGTTTAGTAAGAGTGATGGGCCATTCAGGGTGACAGGAGGGTGCATGTTGGATGTGTGTCTGTATGGGGGTCAAAAGAATGACTTAAGACTCATCTAGAGATGGAGATATTATGTTTTAGGTGAATCATTGTTCAGTAAGGGTCATGATGATATACCTTAGGACCCAGCATTTTCTAGGGGTTCATGCAGCTCCAAGGTTGCACAACACTCAGTAGCAGGAACAGGGTGGTCTTTTTGAACCAAGAGGTTCTTTGAAGCAACAGTACTCTACTCTGTATCATCAGCTGACAATGATACAGCCTCCTCAAAGGTGACTTTTCACTTGTGGTGTAACCTCAAGCAGGTGGAGTACAGTAACACCTATAAATCATCACTTTCCCAACCATTTTCCCTCTTCATACTACCTTTATTACTTTTTTTTTTTTTTTTTTTTTTTTGCTTTGTCGCTGTCTCCCGCGTTTGCGAGGTAGCGCAAGGAAACAGACGAAAGAAATGGCCCAACCCACCCCCATACACATGTATATACATACGTCCACACACGCAAATATACATACCTACACAGCTTTCCATGGTTTACCCCAGATGCTTCACATGCCTTGATTCAATCCACGGACAGCACGTCAACCCCGGTATACCACATCGCTCCAATTCACTCTATTCCTTTCCCTCCTTTCACCCTCCTGCATGTTCAGGCCCCGATCACACAAAATCTTCTTCACTCCATCTTTCCACCTCCAATTTGGTCTCCCTCTTCTCCTCGTTCCCTCCACCTCCGACACATATATCCTCTTGGTCAATCTTTCCTCACTCATTCTCTCCATGTGACCAAACCATTTCAAAACACCCTCTTCTGCTCTCTCAACCACGCTCTTTTCATTTCCACACATCTCTCTTACACTTACGTTACTTACTCGATCAAACCACCTCACACCACACATTGTCCTCAAACATCTCATTTCCAGCACATCCATCCTCCTGCGCACAACTCTATCCATAGTCCACGCCTCGCAACCATACAACATTGTTGGAACCACTATTCCTTCAAACATACCCATTTTTGCTTTCCGAGATAATGTTCTCGACTTCCACACATTCTTCAAGGTTCCCAGAATTTTCGCCCCCTCCCCCACCCTATGATCCACTTCCGCTTCCATGTTTCCATCCGCTGCCAGATCCACTCCCAGATATCTAAAAACACTTCACTTCTTCCAGTTTTTCTCCATTCAAACTCACCTCCCAATTGACTTGACCCTCAACCCTACTGTACCTAATAACCTTGCTCTTATTCACATTTACTCTTAACTTTCTTCTTTCACACACTTTACCAAACTCAGTCACCAGCTTCTGCAGTTTCTCACATGAATCAGCCACCAGCGCTGTATCATCAGCGAACAACAACTGACTCACTTCCCAAGCTCTCTCATCCCCAACAGACTTCATACTTGCCCCTCTTTCCAAAACTCTTGCATTCACCTCCCTAACAACCCCATCCATAAACAAATTAAACAACCATGGAGACATCACACACCCCTGCCGCAAACCTACATTCACTGAGAACCAATCACTTTCCTCTCTTCCTACACGTACACATGCCTTACATCCTGGATAAAAACTTTTCACTGCTTCTAACAACTTGCCTCCCACACCATATATTCTTAATACCTTCCACAGAGCATCTCTATCAACTCTATCATATGCCTTCTCCAGATCCATAAATGCTACATACAAATCCATTTGCTTTTCTAAGTATTTCTCACATACATTCTTCAAAGCAAACACCTGATCCACACATCCTCTACCACTTCTGAAACCACACTGCTCTTCCCCAATCTGATGCTCTGTACATGCCTTCACCCTCTCAATCAATACCCTCCCATACAATTTGCCAGGAATACTCAACAAACTTATGCCTCTGTAATTTGAGCACTCACTCTTATCCCCTTTGCCTTTGTACAATGGCACTATGCACGCATTCCGCCAATCCTCAGGCACCTCACCATGAGTCATACATACATTAAATAACCTTACCAACCAGTCAACAATACAGTCACCCCCTTTTTTAATAAATTCCACTGCAATACCATCCAAACCTGCTGCCTTGCCGGCTTTCATCTTCCGCAAAGCTTTTACTACCTCTTCTCTGTTTACCAAATCATTTTCCCTAACCCTAGCACTTTGCACACCACCTCGACCAAAACACCCTATATCTGCCACTCTATCATCAGACACATTCAACAAACCTTCAAAATACTCACTCCATCTCCTTCTCACATCACCACTACTTGTTATCACCTCCCCATTTGCGCCCTTCACTGAAGTTCCCATTTGCTCCCTTGTCTTACGCACTTTATTTACCTCCTTCCAGAACATCTTTTTATTCTCCCTAAAATTTAATGATACTCTCTCACCCCAACTCTCATTTGCCCTCTTTTTCACCTCTTGCACCTTTCTCTTGACCTCCTGTCTCTTTCTTTTATACGTCTCCCACTCAATTTCATTTTTTCCCTGCAAAAATCGTCCAAATGCCTCTCTCTTCTCTTTCACTAATACTCTTACTTACTAGCATGGTAAATTATTTGTCAAGAAGTATTTTATTCCAGCAGTCAGCTCTTTTTATTCTGCCATAGAAATGGATGAAGTATTGGCAGCTATGTTTGGGGTTTAATGGTTTTGCGTCTGCTAACTTCCTATACATATATACAAATGTAGATAATGAAGGTCTCCTGGATGGGTGACCTTTACCTTCTTAAAGCGATCCCATTTCCAATCTCATTCTTAGACTAGCATCTTTTTCACAGAAAAATGGGAGTAAGTAAAGCTTTGAAGAATTTTGTTATGGTAGCTCTTGCATTTTTTTTCAAGATTCAGTGAAGAAGTCACACCATTGCTTTCATTTATTATCCATTAAGGATTATGGCTTGAAATCTCGTTCTTTTCTAATCTCAGACTCTTTGCTCTTGTTTTTTACATTCCAGTTGAACTTACCTCTAGCCTATGAGAGTAGTTTTGATTTATTTGTAGATTACCAAGGATTTATAATATGATATATCATTTACATAGGTTTTGAAATTATTTGCTATAGCGCATTTATCGGTTACAAGTGATCGAAATTTGTAAATATAACTGGATGATTTGTTTCTAATCAAGGTGTCAAGGGTTATTGTAGATTAGTCTCCCAGACCAAGAGAATTATATGCAGTGGCTGAACATTAGATGTTAGTTTTGATTTGATATGTTTAGGTTTTTAGGTTTCTTAATGCAGTGTAAGGTGTTATGTATTTGTTGCTTCCAGGTTGAAGTTATTTTGTTGTTGACTTTGGATCCTTTTTTTCAAACTGCAGATTTTTATTGTTTTTGTTTGGATAGAGATTGGTATCAGATTATACGTCACACATTTAACTCTCCTCAAGGATACATCACTCTGACAGTTTTAAAGTGTGCATTGCCCTATTTAATGCAGGTTGCTCTCTGAATTTAAGGGTTCATGTAATAAAGCTGTCATTCATACCAGCTGAAACAATGAATTTTGATGGAAATGCCGTTTGAAAAAGTTTTACAAACAAATTTCCTGTAATGTGCCAATAAGAAATTGAATATGAGCAGATTGTTGAGTGTTGTACATTGGAACCACATCATTTGATAATTTTTTAGATTCTAGGGAAAATATCACAAAAATGAATGACAAAATTGCCGGAAATATTATTTTCAGGAAAAAAGTTATGCTCCATGAAAGTTGTTATACATTACGCAGTATGTGAGATTGCATTGATCATTTCCTGGAATGAATCTTCCCTGTCTGTGGATATTTTTGCTTCCAATGATATTCCCATGTTTTCCTTTCATTGAACTTATATTTAACTTGTTATATGTATTCATGGTATTTAATGATATTTAGTATTAGTGAGAGTTGATGTATAGATTTTTAATCCTTTGATTATTATTTTCATAATATTTAGTGGTAGTATATTTTGTAGTACTTTATGTTTCTAAGAATTTCATTCATTTGTAAAACAAATTTCTTTATTAAAAACTTTCTAAAAGATGTACCTTATAAATTCTTAATTCTTTTGTTGAAAACAGTGTATGGGGTGACTGAGACTGGTGAGATGCCACAACTACAAACACAACAGTTGCCTAGCCAGCAACCCCAGCCACAGCCACAACTACCACAACCACAATCCTTGTCACAGCCAGATCCTCAGCAGCAGCTCTCAGGCCAAATCTCTGTACTTTCTTCTCCGTCCAATATGCCTGATCCAGTAACTTCTGTAAAGCACCACCGACCAGAGGACCTCAATATTAAGCCATTTCTTCATTCTGACTTACCCATCCCAACTCCATCTCGTGAAGCATCCCTTACACAGAAACTAGAGATGGCTTTGGGATCCGTGTCTCCTCTTTTGCGGGAGATAATGGTGGACTTTGCTCCCTTTCTTTCCAAAACTTTAGTTGGTTCTCATGGACAGGAGCTCCTCATGGAAGGTAAAGGTGAGGCTGTGGGGTTCTTTTTTTCTTTTACCCCTGGTGTGGATATGACATTCTTCCTTGGTGTGTTGTGGTAAAGTCATTTCCCCTTTGGTTTTGAATGTTAGCTGTCTTGTTTTATACATTAATTTTTGCCTTGACCTCTTATGAATCTTTAGAGTGACAAGTGAAGTTCTAATATCATGAGACTGCTTAGCTGCATTTTGCATGAATATATCCAATATCATCCATTAGCATTAGTGTTTCAACTTACTTAATGCTAGATAAGCTACTTAGAAATATCTGCAATTAGAGGAAACCCTATGCTGGTTTTTGTGATTTCATATCTCTCAGATAGTATTGTTTTTATTTAGTAGTATAAAAGTCATGGGCCCCCTATATGGGGATCCTGCAGCTTTGAAGCTGCACTCCATGCTGAAACAGGGTAAGTTGTGCTAATTTGGGGGCAAGAAGGACCCAGGCAATGTTTGTTTAGTGGTAGTAAGTCAACAGTGTGAACATTAAAGAAAAATTAGGCAGCATTTTGTGCAGCATTGCTGGTTTGGTGCTTCATAGAAGCACAGAGGCTAAGTGCACAGCATCAGGGATGAATTACTGCTTTCACACTGCATAATAGTTATCACTACATTACTTTTCTGTGCAGATTTTACAGCATGTATTTATACTCATGTAAAATAAGCATGTTTCTAAGTTATGCTGATTCTTAATATTTTGAAGTGTTCATTATAGGATTGAACAATATCTCAAGGGCCACTACCCAAAACCACCTATTTCCCATAAACTTTCATTCAAGTATGTTTCTTAAGGGTCATTACTCCTAACCATTGTGTTTTCTATAAGCCAACTGTGGTTGGTTTTGCCAAACAAAGGGTCTTCCTGGAACATAACCCCTATAGTTGCTAAAGTACAGTATCAAGCACTGAAGATAAGTTTGAAGTGTTTTTATTTTGTACTCCAACAGCAAACATAATGAAAAGATAAATGCATACCTAAACCTGTTTTCTTCTTTGTTGTTTCCTGAATAGACACACAACTAAAAAAGCTTGCTATTTTGTTACCTCCACAGCTAAAATGCTTACTATTTTGTTACTTGCTGGTTTCTCGGGATGATGGGCTTAACTGATAGCAAACATTATTTTTGGTTGGGCTGATAGATCCAGGACAATTTATCTCATGCAAGCACTTGAGGGCCAGCTTTTGAGGTATTAAACATCTATTGAGATAGGTTGACAATGCATTTTATGGAGCTTGAACTGTTATCAGTGCAGGTCAAAGGCTTATGTCTTTGTAGTAATTGTTTTTGTGGTTTAGGTTTAGTTCCATTGATTGATTATTTTGACAGTGAAACTAACTTTGCTCTTTTCACCGCACACACACACACACACAAACACACACACCACTGTTGCTTTGCTATCACCCTTGCTTCACCACACACACACACACACACACACACACACACACACACACACCATTACCACCCTTGCTTCACCACACACACACACACACTCACCATTATCACCCTTGCTTCACCATACACACACACACTCACCATTACCACCCTTGCTTCACCATACACACACACACACCACCCTTGCTTCACAACCACCCTCACTACATCACCACCCTTGCTCCACCACTATCCTCATTCATTGTTACCACTCCTTCTTCCTCACCACCTTGTGGCAGAATCATGCTATCACAGGTGGAGCTCTTTATTAACTTATGAAAATTAGTTCATATTTTGCTGACTTTTTTTTTCAATAGGATTGTAATTATTGTAAGGTATTTCCTTTAGAATTCATGTATATTTACATGATTTTTTTTGTTTTGTATTCATATATGTTTACAATTTTTAAAGCAGAGCATTTATTTCAACGGCTGCAGTTAAGTGAGGGTTTATAATAGTTCTATAGATAGCAGCTGTAAAATGTATAGCTTGAAATTTTTGTATTAATTATTTAAAATTTTTTTTAGCATATTTCATTAATCTTAAAAGACTGACTTTACAGAGATATGTTTCAAATCTGTAATTTTCATCACTCCACATTCATCAGGACTAATGACCTTCAAGCACAGTCAAAGTGTTGTGGAGCTAGTTATGCTGCTGTGCTCACAAGAATGGCAGAATTCCCTCCAGAAACATGCCGGGCTCGCCTTCATTGAGCTAATCAATGAGGGAAGGTTAGTTTATATGACATCATGAAATTAGAATTTCTTAATTATGGTTATTGGTGATAAACTGTTGTTTTTGGATTAGTGTAGGTCACTGGTTGTCACTCATTTCTATACATGACATGTGGCCATGTACCTAGTATCTGTAACTAGTTAGTCTTATCATTTGATAGTAAACCAGCATTAGTTAGGAACCAAATGATATAATTAGAGTGGTAATATTTTCATCAGAGTTCTGACTTCTTGAGTAAGCCAGAAGAATTTAAGTTTGCCAACCATATCCAGTGACAGACTCTTAAAAACGGACCAGTAAATAAAGGCAACCAGTCACTTTGGGACCTAGAAATACACTGCAATAAGTTAGTATCTGTCTTACCCTAAGGAGTATGTCTTTTAAGCTAACCCAGGTTAATGGATGTGTGGATCAGATGTTTGCTTTGAAGAATAGGTGTGAGAAATACTTAGAGAAACAGGATTTGTATGTGGCATTTATAAATCTGGAGAAAGTTGATGATAGGGTTGATAGAGATGCTTTGTGGAAAATGCTTCAAATGTATGACATGAAGAAAAATATTCATCGAGGAAATTTTATCAAGAGAATAAGGTGTGTGTGCGAGTGGATAGAGAGGATGGTAAGTGATTTCAGGTGAAGGTGTGTCTGCGGCACGGGTGTGATGTCAAAACGGCTATTCAGTGTGTTTATGAATGAGGGAGGTAAATACAAGGGTCTTGGAGAGAGGATCAGATAACTAATATGCTAGCAGGTGGTGGCAGATTTGAGAGAGAAACTGCAGAAGCTGGTGTTGAAGTTTGGGAGAGTATATGAAAGGAGAAATATGAGAGTAAATGTGAATAAAAGGAAGGTTAGTTGGGATTTGAATTTCAGTGGAAGGAACTTGGAAAAAGTTTAGGGTTTTGGATGCCTGGGAATGGGTATGACTGCAAATGAAGCCATGAGAGATAAAGTGAGCCTTAGGGAAGGTGATGGGGAAGAGATGGTCTTGTTTGATAGTATACTAGTCTTGTCAGTGTTTTATGGATGTGGGGTGTAGGCCTGAGACAATATAATGGATAGGGTGAATGAGTTGGAAATTAAATGTGTGAGGCCATTATGTGGGGAAAGGAAGGTTGGTTGAATAAGAGATGATAGGGTTAGAGAGGTATGGTAGTAAGAGGAGAGCTGTAAAGGGCGTACTGAAATGCTTTGGCCATATGGAGAGGATGACTAAGAGTTTATACAAGTAAGAAGTAGAGGGAACAAGGAAAAGGAGGAAACCAGGAGGAGGTGGAAGGATGGAGTGAAAGATGCTCTGAGGTCATGGGGACCTGAACATACAGAAGGATGTAAGGTTTGCAAGTGATAGAGCAGATCAGAGCTTTGTTTACTAGGGACAGTGTGCTATCAGTTAGCTGAACCTGGGTTCTGGTTTTGGTGCAGCTAGGGAATGGATGTGACTAATGAGGCTTTTTGTTCATCTGTTTCAATTGCTACTTCACTGACATGGGAAATAGCAAACAATTATAAAAAAGAAGTTCGTTGTGTAACCCCAGAACCCCTTTTGTTGGGCACCAAAAATTTTAAGGCTGCACTCAATGTAGGGGCAGGTTAAGGTGGGCACCTTTGAGAAAGGAAGGTCCATGACAATGTTGTACTCCTCTCCATCCAGTGACACTGATACAATCTCAACAGAGATGACATTCTGCTCGTAGTGTTACCACTTTTGGTCAAAGTCTGGGAACACGTAGAATCTTGTTACCCACACATATTCTTTTATGGATTTTTATTTATTTATTTTGCTTTGTCGCTGTCTCCCACGTTAGTGAGGTAGCGTAAGGAAACAGATGAAAGAATGGCCCAACCCACCCACATACACATGTATATACATACATGTCCACACACAGCATATATACATACCTATGCATCTCAATGTATACATATATATACACCCAGTCATATACATATATACCCATGTACATAATTCATACTGTCGCCTTTATTCATTCCCATCGCCACCCTGCCACACATGGAATAACAACACCCTCCCCCCTCATGTGTGCGAGGTAGCGCTAGGAAAAGACAACAAAGGCCCGATTCGTTCACACTCAGTCTCTAGCTGTCATGTAATAATGTCATATGATATAAGAATTTCAAATGGTTAAATGCTATATTGTTGAGAAAGTGCATAGCCAGGTTGTATGCTAAAGATATCCTATGTTTCTCAATAATTTGTTGAGTAGGAATTGTAAAATTTTATTTCTCAGGAATCTTTATTGATACAAGACTCTCTTAGAGGGAAAAGGCTAAAAATCTTAATAACAGATGAAAAAGAACTTTTTGGTCGAATTTTATGATGATATTCTAATGTAGTGCTTGAATTACTCTTCCCTCAGCCTTTGCATCATAATTGTATAAATTTGCTCCATTAACATACCATAGCTTTAAGATATTGTTTCTGCTGTTTTCTCATGAATTTTCACATATATATAGTTGCTCCAGTAACTGGCATAGCATTACTTTGTATACTGATCTCTTGTCCTTCAGGCTTCTTTCACATGCCATGAAGGACCACATAGTACGGGTGGCTAATGAAGCTGAATTTATTCTGAATCGTATGAGAGCTGATGATGTTCTTAAGCATGCTGAATTTGAGGTCAGAATAAGACATTAATAAGTTGTGTCCTATTTTATTTTTTGTTCATTATTTACTGATGAATTATTTATTATGAATGTTTATAGGTGGTTCATAAGTATAATGTTATATAACTATAAAGTTGAATGTCAAATTTGGATAATATATGTAGTTGATCTTCCTCTACCAGCAGTCTATGTTAAGATTTTGCAATATGTCTTGACTTTATATAAGGGACTTGGACCTTTATAAAAGAATTTACAAGCCCTTTCAATTACTTTTGTTAGTCTTTATGTGCCACAACTGTGTTGGAGCGTCGTGAAGAGGAGAAGATGTGTGACCACTTGATTACAGCTGCTCGTAGAAGAGACAATGTAGTTGCTGCACGTATCCTGGACAAGATAACCAATATCCTATCAAACAAACATGGAGCATGGGGCATTGCCATCCATGCATTACACAAAGTGTAAGTATATTCACAGAAAAATGTCTTTTCACACCAATGCATTTTCTTTGAAAGTTTTGATAACTATGCTTTCCTTTCTCACATGCTTACAAGAACACTTAAGTGTTTGTAGTGGGCCATTGTAAATTAGAATTACCCAAACAAGTAACTCATAATTTAGCTGGCCCTCTCATTTTTCCCTCTAGAACATCATATAATTGAGGAAAAATAACAAAATTTGTAATAGTTTTAACCCTTTTCCTTCAGTAGGATAGGTTGAAGATGTAACAACCACTGGTTTTAATTGGCAGCTTATGGACCCTTCATTCATTGTGCTGTGAGGACATTTTACTGTGGACTTTAGGATTTTCTTTTAGGTTCAGTTGTGTGATTATCTATTTATTATTATAAACTATTTACCATTACACTATAATTACAATTAGTACGCAGGATGCATTCCTGAAATCAGAGTGTAAAGCAAAACAGCTTACTTCATGATTATTTTACCATTGCATATATGGACATGCATTCCTGATGTTATTTTTTACAGGTTTCTTACTTTCTCAAAAATTCATAGATACTTTCCTTTGTCTTTTTTTCTGCTTCATGCATCTCTCCATATTTCAATTAAGATCTGGCCTTGATGTGGACTTTTGTCCATGACTGGAGCCTTCACATGAAAAATATAAATGGAAGTGGATGGTATTGCTGTGGAATTTATTGAAAAAGGAGGTGACTGGGTTGTTGACTGATTGGTGAGGATATTCAGTGTGTGTATGGTTCATGGTGAGGTGCCTGAGGATTGGTGGAATGCATGCATAGTGCCATTGTACAAAGGCAAAGGGGATAAAGGTGAGTACTCAAATTACAGAGCTATAAGTTTGGTGAGTATTCATCGGAAATGATATGGGAGGGTATTGATTGAGAGGGTAAAGGCATGTATAGAGCATCAGACTGGGGAAGAGCAGTGTGGTTTCAGAAGTGGTAGAGGATGTGTGGATCAGGTATTTGCTTTGAAGAATGTATGTGAGAAATACCTAGAAAAACAGAAGGATTTGTATGTAGCATTTATGGATCTTGGGAAGGCATATGATAGAGTTGATAGAGATGCTCTGTGGAAGGTATTAAGAGTATATGGTGTGGGAGGTAAGTTGTTAGAAGCAGTGAAAAGTTTTTATTAAGGATGTAAGACATGTGTATGAGTAGGAAGAGAGGAAAGTGATTGGTTCCCAATGAATATCAGTTTGCTACAGGGGTGCGTGATGTCTCCATGGTTGTTTGATTTGTTTATGGATGGGTTTGTTAGGGAGGTGAATGCAAGAGTTTTTGAGAGAGGGGCAAGTGTGCAGTCTGTTGTGGATGAGAGGGCTTGGGAAATGAGTCAGTTGTAGTTTGCTGTTGATACAGCTCTGGTGGCTGATTCGTGTGAGAAACTGCAGAAGTTGGTGACTGAGTTTGGCAGTGTGTGAAAGAAGAAAGCTGAGAGTAAATGTGAATAAGAGCAAGGTTATTAGGTTCAGAAGGGTTGAGGGACAAGTAAATTGGGAGGTAAGTTTGAATGGAGAAAAGCTGGAGGAAGTGAAGTGCTTTAAACATCTGGGAGTGGATTTGGCAGCGGATGGATTGTTCTAATTTGCAACCATTTTTTTATATCAACATCAGTCATAGTTTTTGAAAAGAATATGAATTTGAAGTTTGTAGGAATTTATGGGTGAATTTACATGGTTTGGAAAAGATATTTTACTGTTTAAGAATATTAGAATTTTCAACACACTCCATTAATTTTTTTGAAAATTGCATTTTGATGCTTTCATGATCAGTATACTGGTACTGTTCCATGTCTTGTCAAGTGACATCAATTGTAGATTATGAAGGACAGGAGTTTAATGTATCATATCATATGTTCATCAAGATTATTTTTTTCATGGATAGTCTGCATTCTTCCTTTTTGTTCTTGAACATGAACATATTTTTCACTGTATATAAGACACTTATTTTCATTTGAATGGAAAGGGGTCATCTTTGTATTAGTTGCACTGAAAATCATGACTCATCATATATATGCAAAACAGCTTTATTGATGCATATCAATATATGCTGTTCCTTCCTTCAAAGGCCCAGTCCTCTGTTCTTAACGCTACCTCGCTAACGCGGGAAATGGCTAATAGTATGAAAAAAAAAAATCAACATTTACAGGTTGATTACCCTGCAGTGTTGAAGAAATTCTTTGCAAAATCTTAAGATTCTATTTTAGATTTATCTATTGACAACTTTTTCATCTATTTAATTTTGTATATTTCTGTTAGGTATATTTTTAGGACATTGAATAAATCATTTGTATGTAATGCCATGCTCATAGATGTAAGTTACTGTATTTTTAATTTCTTTGTTTAGATATTGATAATGCAGTGTTTATGATTTAGATTTTCAAGTGTTTTACCTTAAGTTTTATATCCTGCAGTATTCCACCTCAGTTTTGGAAACTAGACTCTTGGGAGGATGATTCTAGACGGAGAAAACGATTTGTGCCAAACCCTCTTGGTTCCTCTCATCCTGAAGCTACGCTGAAGGCTGCTATTGAACATGGGGCCCCTGAAGATGCCATTCTTCAGGTGAGATTATTTCTTTATTGAAAAATTTTTGTGTGAAAATCTTCTGTAGTAATAGATTATGAACTGTATGTATGATTACCCCAGTTACTCATAGAGGCTGTAATGCGGAAGTACTTTCTATGATTTATTTTTTCTTTTTTTCCTTCCATGTCTTTCTCTTCATTCTTTTTTCCTCCTTATCTAATCCTCCTTTTCCCCTTTCCTCCTCTTGCCCTTCCTGCATCCTTCCTCAAATCCCCATCCCATCTTCTTTCACCTTTTTCTCCTCCACCCCTCCTCTAATCCTTCTCTTCTTCCTCCAACCCTCCTCCTCTCATCTTCTTCCTCCTCCTCAACTCATTCTAGTATGTTGATGTAGTAGATTTATCATGCGTGATATCATACCTCTGAACTCATTTTGCCACACATGTGGATGTGAAACCTTGGTTTGAGTATGTCTAGATGGTTTGATAAGAAATACCTACACGAAGATCTTTACTATGCACCATCTTCTTCACCTATGCACTACTGGGCATGACAGTGTGGTGTTTGTAAGAGCATTTTCCCACAGTATTTCACTGGAAAACCTGTTTACAATATGCTGCTGTTCAGTTGCTGGAACAAGCACTTCATCTTGCAAGCTTCTTGCACACTTTACTTAGATCCATATCATTCATCAGAAATCTCTGTGGACCTCTTATTCCTCTTTCTTGCATGACTCTACTCTTATAGCACCATTCTTATAGCACATAGTATTTGTAAGATGGGAATAACCGATAAAATTGGAATATGCATACAAAACTTTTTAAATAGTATATTACAACACATGCCATTTCTAGTGGTTTTTACCACAAGAAATAGCATGGTCCCACTAAGAAACCATACTTACACCCCTTCAGTTCCTCATTCTCATATTTGATTTTGATGTAAACACAAGTCTTAGTTTCATCTCATATAATATTAGAAAACTGGTAAGTTTGAAAATATCAGTAGATTTTTAAAAACTGAAAACTGACAAACAAAGTTTTCCATTGGGCTGTTGAAAACATCCTTAACGTATATGGATTAGGTTAGATAAGTTCCAATTTCTGTAGTATTGGAAGGGTGAAGGAACATTTTAGAAGGGTGTGATTAAAGGTGAAAGTTGGTAGTGAGTACTTAAGAGAAGAAAGAATTTCCCACAGGGCAGCGTGTTAGATGTTACATATTTCATTATTCGTATTAATAGTATTGTAGACATTATTCCAAGGGATGTTGAAATAGCCCTCTTTGGAGTTGATTTGGCTGTCTGTTGTGCATAATCATCCCTTGAAGTTGCTGTGAAGTGCTTTCAAGCTACTTTTGATAGGATCATGGAAGGGACAGATAATTCTAGTTTTAATTCCTCTGAACAAAAAACTATAGCTATATATTTTATAAGACCCACTAGAAGATCTGTAGTTCCACATGTGTTACTTAAAGCTATTCTCATACCATATGAAGTGTAGGCAGAATCTTGTACATGATTCTTGATGGAAGATTGACAGGCACCTTATATCAAAATGTTAACAAGTTAAGTTACTGAGCATTTTGAAAGTAACAGATAGTAAAGCCATGCGTACATTACATAATTCATTATTTAGTTTGAAACTGGACTTAGTAATTAGGTATATTCTTTGGCCACAGATGAGATTATGAAAATGGTTGATGATCATATGATATAATGTTGGAATTAGAATATGCTCAGTGTATTCCAAGCCATACCATACTTGCTTCAGTGCATCCCATGGTTCAAAAAGTCCAAGACTGGACTGTAAGAATCCCTGCAAGGCATATGTAGAATGGGCATATTGGTATCAGCTATTCAACACATTGATCACAGCCATCAAAAAGATTATGGGATGAATAATAGGGAAATTTAAGAAGGCCCTGGATAGGGATTTACAAAATATACCAGCCCAACCAGGCTTGTGAGTTTACAGCTTGGTTGACCAATTACCGAACTCAGCAACTTGGACTTTGCACAAGCTGTGTGGGTAGAAAACACAAGACTGTATCAGGTAAATTTTCAATTCATCTTCACCATAACCATCCATGCTGATCATCATTTCCTTCTACAGGTGGAATATCAAATTCTATAATTGTTGGGAACAAGTTGAGATTTTTTATTTTCATGGATTTTGTAGAAATATGGACCACAGATTGCAGTTTCAGGAGTGTTAGAGGATGTGTGGATGAGGTCTTTGCATTAGAGAATGTGTGTGAGAATGCAAAATGGAGTTCTCAAAATGTTTTAAAATCATTGTAGTCAAATGTAGTCTGATAATCTAATTACAGTACCATATTTGGTACTTGTGCATGTTTGTGTTTGATTTTATGTACACTTTGTGTGTAGAAAATATCCTCATACTAATTACAATCTTATCAGCGAATAAATGCAACAGTTAAACAATATGATCCTGATGATTTAGGTCATGAGAACTACAGTTAAATGGGAAATTTTGTCAAATAGGACTCACTGTATAGTACAATGTTCCCAAACAGCACAGACAAGGAGATACAGAATCCTTCAGAGGAACCAGATTCACGTTTGTTGTTAGCTGCAGTTTGAGAAGTAAGTGCAACAGCAGTTGCCAAGTGTAAGGAATGCACATGACGTACAAGTTGATAAAAGATAGCTGTATGGCTTTTTGTAAAAAAGAAAGTGACTGTTGCATGTTGTTTGTGTATGTCAGTCTGTTGCAAGAGATCACAATGGTGTGCATGATCAAGGATATGCATAAAACCACCATGAAAATGAAACATAAGTCCCAAGTGCACTTGAGAACTTATCTTGTTTCATTTTCCCAGTGATTTTATGCATATCTCAGTGTGTATGTGTAAAGATCAACAAAAAGGCATGAACTCAAAATATGTTTAATTAGACTTGGTAGTGCTTTTTTGTTAATGCACTTTATAGTTACTTTAAGAAATTTTTCTCCTCTCTCTCTCTCCTTCAGGCCAGGGAAGAGTTTCATGCCCAACTGGCAGCACAGAGACGGTCATTACAACAGCCATTACAATCACCAGACCTACTTGATGATTCTGAACTTGCCACTGATGATCGAGATCTTGATGCTGATGTTACAGGTCAGTTCTTGGTTGGAGTGCAAGTGGAAAAAGTAATGGCCATATGAAAATCACAGGCCACTCTTGTATACAAATGAATTTGCTTAAACTCTTGCTGTTATGAAAAGGCTGTCTGCGAAATATTTTCACAACATTAGTTTAATGTTCTGTAGGATTTTATTGATTTGGTGGATGTTTTGAAGTAGAAGATATTGTGAATAGTCTAATATTTTTATTGGCATTGGTGTCTTAATACACATATACTCTGACTTACAAAATGCCCTGTATATGAATTTTTGGCTGTTTTGAAATTTGTAATTATGAACAAGAACAATGCTTTCATTTACATATGAAAGCTTTACTGTTATGAAATCTCTTCCTCAGTTTTTTGAGTTTTGGAATTGCTTCATAATGAGAAATTCTGTTGACAGTATCGATAAGTTCCAAAAAGAAGCAAAGGACACATGCATGAATAGTGGGTGATGGAAAATTTGGCCAGTTTATGAGTGACCTCAAAGGCTAGAGCACATTTTGAAAGAGATAGTGGACCTTGTCCATCCTGGTGGTTTGACTGAATCAGAAGATAGTGATATCAGCAACTTTTTGAAATTATGCAGAGAGGAACTATTGAATGAGGATTTGATGGAAATAGATCAAAATTGAGTTACTAGAGAAGAGGAAAACAGACCAGGTTAGGCTAGGCTAGGCTAGGCTAGGCTAGGCTAGGCTAGGCTAGGCTAGGCTAGGCTAGGCTAGGCTAGGCTAGGCTAGGCTAGGCTAGGCTAGGCTAGGCTAGGCTAGGCTAGGCTAGGCTAGGCTAGGCTGTTACAACAAGGATGCTGTTTGAAGATTTCTCCCACTTTAACAAGTATACAGTTTGATTTGAATGAATAAACTTATACTTCTGTATCAACATTAGATATTGCTTTACATGAAAAAGTTCTTAAAATATCTTAAGTATCGCATAGGATAACTTTTCTCCGTGGGATCATACCTCCCATTATTTAACTTTAAAAAGTAATATGCCTTCCATTTAGACCACTTGACAGGCTGCAATGTACTTTCTGCAAGCCACACTGTTTTATATTGTTTGCCCGTAGATATAAGTAGGAACCAAATGTCAATCTGGAAGAAATATCTTCCTTCAATCACTCATACATCTTCTGAGAGAGTGCATAAGGGCAGGAAGTCAGATTCATGCATGCACCGCAGTCAGTTTTTCATGTAAAAAATGTTGTGTAAATTCATGTAATATATAAGAATGCTTATAAATAAAAAGACACGTAGATGATACATATTAATAGATGGATAGAAACCAAAAAGGGTGTAATGTGATCAGTGGTGTGTAGAATGAAATCCTGCCGGAAAGAATACATATAATAATTATATATCTTCATGTATAAAGAGTACCCTCACCAACAGCCAGGGTCCTCGCTATCACTTTAACATACCCCACACCAGTATAGGAGGAATCTATAATATGTTTTTGGGTATTTTTGTCAGTAAATTATGGTGTAGAAATATTCTATGAAGGAAAACTGAACTTAGAATTTTTTTTTCTTTTTTTATCTGCATATGGTGTGAATCATTTCACTCCACTGCTGCAGGTTAATGGTAATCATTGGGAAAATCAGCTTCAGTTTCTGAATTATCAATTTATGATTTTTTTTTTTCAGAACAGAGACATTTTGTAAATCAAGGTATAAGTGTACTTTACCATAAAAAAAATGCTTGTTTTGATTTTATCATCTTAACCTTTTTCATAGTTTTATGATGAGTTTACCTTCTCTTTATTTAAGGAATGGTTAACATGAGCACAAGAGCACGTCTTGTTGCTCCAGGCTTAGTAGTACCAGGCACAGTTTCCATAACAACAGCAGAGCTCTACTTTGAAGTAGATGAAGAGGACCCAGAGTTTAGGAAAGCAGACCCTGAGGTATGTGCTCAGCTGTCACATAGTTTTGATGTATTGTCTTCATTGAACAAGTATGAAAAATTAGATATATATATATATTTTGTTACATGGTTGCTGTTTTTTGTATTTGTGAGGTAGTGCCAGCAACAGACAAAGACCTGGCACATTTCAAAAGAATGGTTTTTCTTTTTCTCCAAAATTAGTAAATACTTTCTCTTGGCTTTTCTCTTTCTGTTTCATAATTCTATATTTCAATTAAGGCCTTGCCTCAGTGTGGACTTTTGTCCATGACTGGAGCCTTCATCATAAAAGTTTTTCATATACAGACACCAAGTTCAACCTCCCAAACTGTCATGCTCCCATTTTAAACACTCAAAAACCAACTACAAAATGCAACCCCTCACTTCATCCCCTAACCATTTTCCCATACAGAACCCCTTGTGCACCCTAAACAGTATACCATTCAACACTAGTAGCATCAGCAACAAGCACATACAAGTACTCAACATGTTCTGAGGATATACCATTCACTTAACCTTTATCCAAGATACAGAACCAGCACCCAAATCCCTCCTACCTCCTTTCTTTAAGTACACAGCCCTACTTTTTTAATATTTACTTCTGTAATATACAGTATAGATATATTCTCTATGGTAAAAGCAAATGAATTTTTGTTTATATGTAAGGGACTACCAGCTGGTGGTTTAGACATGGGGAAAGAATGCAAGACATATATGAGTAACATCTTGTCTGCACTCTAAACACTACCCATTGCTACAACATTACAAATGTAAGAAGAGTCATATCCATAATGCAACTTACATAATGAAGACACTGAACTTACTCCTAAATTGCCTTGTGCTCACCTGTCCTGCATTTCCTGGTGTAGGAAGATAAAGGTAAGGTAGGATACAATTAGTAAGACAGGATGTAAGGCAAGGTTACAACATGTTGGTGCAAAGTTGTTTCTGGTTGTTGGAACATCAAACATGATCGATGGTGCTTTGTAGAAGAGGGAGGACAAAAGTCTGGTTGATAGTGCCTGGCACAGCATGTAGTGGTGGGACCAGAAATAAAGATTGGTGAAGTGTAAGCATCATGTTTTACCAGGATTCATGTGATAGGTAATAATGGGATGGGATGTAAAATTCTTTGAAGGAGAGAATATGTCACCCCCCCCCCCCCTACACACACACACACACACACACACACACACACACACACACACACACTAGCCTAATCCATGTACCCATTTATCCACCAGCCCAGAGGGGAGGATGAACACTTGGGTTGGATGTAGGCTGACTACCATACCCAGGATTCTAAACCATGGGGTTGGCCCGTGTTAACTCATGGTCAGTAATGCTAACCACTACACCACGATAGCAAGTGAGCATAGAACATATCATGGTCTCAGAACATGACGTAACACATGTTCAGTATATTGTATTTGGTGTTGGAACCGTAATCAGCACATTTTGTCCGGGTAGAATACAAGAAATTGTGATGAAACGGATACAGTGATGGAGAAAACTACAGTATGCAGTGTTGGGGGTAGGGTACAACCTTGGTGGTGGTAAGATATAACCCATGGTGGTGGAGCTGGTTACAAGAGTGGTGGGGAATGATGATAAACATGTTGGTAAGCCGGGGCGGTGGGGGGGGGGGGGGGGGTATGGCACAGTGCTGTAATAAAAGGGTCGTGTATATGTCCCGAGCTCAGGTGCCTGACGTAGTTGAGTTACATTAGACTCACGTTAACATAAAACTTGTTACTTTCATGTCGAAAATTAATCCACGTGAACTGTAAATCTAAATTTGTGTTGGGAGTTGTTGTCTCAGGATGGAACGGCGTACTGAGTTGCATTTTAGCAGCATCGTTGTTGGAAGACATAATATTTTTAGAATCTTCTTCAGGTATCTTATAGAACTGATATTATCAGACTTCATAAATTTTGGTTTGTAAGATATATGAAATACATTGGATATGATATTTTGGTTACAAGAGGTCGGGTTGGGTCTACCCTGTTGTTCTAACTTCCCGCTTTATGCTAATCGAGCTAGACAGTGTAGCCAAAACAATAAGAATCGTCTATATTATTTATTTTATTATTTCGTCATTCTTATAGTTACTGTTATCGATATATTGTTTATGAATGAGTCACATTGTAAAGAATGCTTCAAGGTAAACAATGGTAATGAAAATCATAAAGAATTAGGTTTTTTTTTTACAACTCGGTATGTGGTAACACTGATGAGTGCGCGCGCGCGCGCGCGCGCGAGAGAGAGAGAGAGAGAGAGAGAGAGAGAGAGGCAACAGTGCATTCCATCGTGGTAGGCGGAGCGGCGGGCGGGTAGTCCATACCCACTGACCATACAGCCACGCCCACCCTCGCCCCACCACCCACACTCAGCCTGCCCACCGGCCTTACAGTTATACCCACCGCCACCACCGCCTGGGACGGTAGCGGGCTGTGGCGGCAGGAATGTTCAAGACGACGACGGCTGCACCTTGCTGAAGCTTACTTAGCTCGAGTCCACGGACAGACATACTTGTTGTAACCTCAGGGTTTAAGACTGACGTTCAGATACTTGCAGTGCGCTTTGATGGTGCCTTTGTCCACGTTTATCGGGGCTGTAGCGTCATGAGTCAAATGTCATCGTTGAACTACAGTCCTAAGTAGTGTCTTAAGTAGTTGGTCGTATTTCTCATGTTGCATGGACCATCGATGTCGCCAGTTCGTTAGATGTCGCTCCAGATGTGAAAGACTTGTGGATATTTCTTAAGTGAATAAAGCGGACTTTATACTCTCAATAGTGTAAGCATAAGACATGGAATTTTCGAGGGTATTCCTCACATCTGTATATATATATATATATATATATATATATATATATATATATATATATATATATATATGTATATTACAATTTTTTTTTTTTTTTTATAAAACGCAATTTGCCAAGATGTTGCTCGGTATCTATTAAACTGTATCGTCTCGTTAAGCTCTTCATTTATTTTAAAACATTTGAGTCGAACTTAGGGGAAAATTGATATAACGTCGACTTGTGTGTGAGACTTAATGTTTAACTACCACCATCGTCCAATTCGTGTGTGAGACGCCTGTTTGCACAAAGTCATGTTACAAGTATCTTGGCCTACTGTCTCCGCCTCAGTAATGGTTAGCCTTTATTTAGGACAAATTTGAATTAGTTGAAAGCCAAGGTGTACTAGCGTAAAAGTTAAAAAGTCCTTTAGCTTATTTTTTGTTGTTACTGAGACAACACTCCCTACAAACATTTTTACCATAGAACACCTATGAAAGGGTAGAGTACATTTTTCGTTTTCCCGCGGTAACGGAGGGTTTCACCAATTTCTTAAAGGACTCCCCAAGAAATTCGGCGGTACGCATTTTCCTTAGGACTGATTATAAAGAGACGGGATACACAGCTTGGACGCTGTAGTTGCATTTTATTATATTGTATGTTTGAATGGTAACAGTGCCTCACGACATTATGTAAATAATGCCTATTTCGATGACTAAGAGAGTTTAGGGTTTTTCAGAGTGAACATAGTGGAGATGTTTCTTATTTGTAAGACAGCGTTGATAAATTTCTTCCCTATACGAAATTATGAATATTGGAAATACTTTTTTGCAATATTCTTCAAATTTGTAACGTTACAAGTTTTATGAGGAAATACTTATTTCTGTCTTTTTACTGTACGCTTGGAATATATATATATATATATATATATATATATATATATATATATATATATATATATATATATATGTATATATATATATATATATATATATATATATATTGGGGTGCTGAAGTTAGAGTTAATAACTGAGATGACATTATTCCAGTCAGTGCAATTATCATAGTTTTTAACGTGATTAAACAAGGCATTTGATTCTTGTCCTGCTCTTATGCTATATTTATGTTGCTTAAGTCTAACAGAAAGATCCTTACCAGTCTGCCCAACATAAAACTTACCACAATTTCTACATGGCACTTTGTAGATGCACCCAGGAGAATTTTCCGGTGAGTTCCTGATTAAGATATTCTTTATTGTATTATTGTTGCTGAAGGCAACATTTACAATAAAGGATTTAAGCAACATGGGAAGGAAAGTGAAATTATTATTAGCAGAGAGAACTAAAAGATTCTTGGTGTCAATGGGAGGTTTGGGCTCAACCCTATAGTATGAATTCTTTGCTAACTTAAGGGATTTATCAATGAAAGATCTAGGGTACTTTAACTTAGTTCCAGTAGAATATATCTTCTCAAACTCATCATCAATATACTCTGGACTGCAAATACGTAATGCCCTAAGGAACATAGATTGAAATGATGATGATTTAACTGTTGTCATCATTTCAATCTATATATATTTTACCCTCGCCGAGAGTTATGTCTGCATCATTTATACAGTTAAGGTGCATTTCATGAACACAGATTAAAGTTCAAACATTTATTATCACGTAGAAGGAGAATTTTAGCCTGAAAAAAAATAAGCTTTATAAAAGAAATGCAAATGTAAGTTGCGTGTTAGGTGCTGGGACACGCGATACACGAGTCCCCCTTGTAACATAAATCACACACACCCCGTTTTCCGTATGATGGATGGCCCGCTAATAATAGGTCCGTTACACAGGGTGGTGATAACATTATAACCTCTCTAAACCTACATATGCACATAAACCATAAACGGCAACCATTTTTTCCCCTTCCGTTATCTTTAGTGTTGGTTAAACTTGTCTTGAGCCATATCTTGTATGTAATTTCGTGATGAAGAAGAGGGTTTATTGCAGTCATGTTTGATTATTGGTGCTGACCATTGTATACTAGTTAGTGGTCGAGATTCCTTTAAGAATTGTTTGTGGCATTGTGAGACTACGAGTTAACAGTATGTTGTATTTGAACGCCTTTTCAGTCAGTGTATGTAAGCGTCATGGAATAGTTTTTTGAGATGATGGTTGAATTTCTTGGACATTCATTGGGATATTGATATGTAATTATCTCGTATTCATAATCATATTTTGATTTCCCACCGCTGATGATATATTGATATATAATAAATATGAGGTTATAGTTTGTAGCAAAGGGATGATGTAGATAGTAATGGCAGTGTTCCTGTGTTATGAGACGAGACCCAACCATATCAGTACACCCGTTTTGGGTCAGGGCTTTCGGTGTAATTCCCTCGTTTTTCGTCGTCTCTAGTAGGATTTTTACGTTAATGAATTACATACGAACTAGGGGTTCATGTTAGGATTCATCTATATTTTCTTCAAGACGACATCATAATGTGACACGCCACGATCATTGTTAGAGTAAGACCTAAATATTTTTTGTTCGGTCTTTTTTTTTTTTTCCTATTGCCAGATGCTGTATAAATCGGGATGCTGGGTGAAGGGTGGTTTAAATATAAATATATATATGTTTAAAGTAGAGCCAATTGTGATGGCGTAAAAGTGTTTACAAATTTTTGAGTTTAATAGTTTTTTTTTCGCAAATTGTGGATGGGTACGGGGAGCGCAGATGTCTTCTTGTGATTGGGTTGAATGAGTTCGTTAGTTGATATTCATACAAATTATGATCAGAAATGACTTCAGAGTTCTTCGATTGAGGGCTTTACATGTGCGTGATTTGCGAAAAAAAATAATTTGATTAAGAGTCTGATGCAGTAATGTCTACGATGGCACTTGCATTTTTTCACTTACAACACTGAGTTTTACATATATATATATATATATATATATATATATATATATATATATATATATATATATATATATATATATATCAGAGTGTAGATATAATGACGTTAGCCAGGTATGATGGGTATGTAAGAGCGGAGACGGAAAGCCAGGTATGCTTGAGGAAAGCGCTTGGAGAACCAGATGTGTCGGTCAGTATGTAAGGTCACAGTGAAGTAAGTGAACTGCTCTCAGTGGCTGCGGATGTAGCCAGGAAGATGAATGCCGGTAACTAGACTAAGAGCAATGTAGAGTTTTGGGGCAGTGGACCCACAACACACTTGCCGTTTGCGGATGATGGATGAGGGTGGGTGACCCTCGCGACCTGCTAATTGGCCCGGTGATTGATAAT
This sequence comes from Panulirus ornatus, assembly GCF_036320965.1. Lineage (NCBI taxonomy): Eukaryota > Metazoa > Arthropoda > Malacostraca > Decapoda > Palinuridae > Panulirus > Panulirus ornatus. The sequence goes on along the minus strand of NC_092252.1, from coordinate 11,095,969 downwards.
TACCCGGATGATGGGCTGGAGGGTCGGGGCGTGAGGGTGCAAGCACTGAACCCTGCACCCACCCGATTACCTGGCTTTTGTCGGATGTTTAAGGGCTTGCTTGTGGGTCACGCGCACCACCGCTCTCCTCCCCTGGGAACTAGTAACGAGGAAGCTGCGCTGTTCGCCGCTTATTTACGGTACTCCATCGTTGCCTGTTAAATTCCGAACACGTAGTTTAACCTTCAGTTCCTCTTAAGACAGAACCGAGAAGACATCGGACCGATGACGGAGGACTTTTCATCGGGAATCAATGCGGATGATGGTGTGCTTTGATACGCATGCGATGTGGCATAGTCCACGCAGTCCGGTGGTTGTGAAGGCATATATTATTATGGTCACTGCTTGAGCACAGCCTTACGATCTGTGAGCACAACGGTTTGGTTTCCCTCAGCACAGCGGCACAACCCCTAAGGGTCAGGTCAAAGGCCAAGCCATTATACCCTAAGGTCACACGGTCATGCCCGAGAGCGTCATATGACTTGGTGTTTTACCGTAATTTTAACTTAGCTGTGAATGCTTAAGAACCTACATGGGGAGTGTAGAGTGCAGGACGCAGGGTATTATTGTACAGTTGATGTAAGAAGTGTTATTTACAAGTAACACTCTCTCTGATCACATTTCTAGATGCTCCAGATAGAAGTGTACGCAGCATATATTATCACGTGAATGAGTTATAGTTAGATGTGTTGAGGGAGCTTCACTGTATTCCTTCATGGAGATTTGTTGCTCTCTCTGAGGTAACGTGTTGTTAAGAGGCCCATTATTTCATTATTTCAGTCAAGGGTGATACTCCCTTAGGCTAGGTTTATAGATTTTTATTGCCGTGTAAAAATGGGATGTTTAAAAGGAAAACCGCGTGGATGGGGGTTAAGTGAACAAACATGGTTTGGCTGGTCATATAGACCGACCGTTAATGACCCTTTTCTCATTGTTCTGTGTGTGTGAAGATCATTGTTCTTCGTGGTTGAGGCGTCAGTGACCAGGCAATGTCCCTCACAGTTTGATGTCATTAAACTATGAATGTTTCCTCGAGTTTGACGATGGTTAGCGATCATTACCTCCAAATCGGTCCTTCAGGAAACGATCAGAGCTCCTGAGAGTTACGATTCAGAGCTCCTGAGAGTTACGATATTCGGTAACAATTTGTTTTGCCTTGGGAATATTGAGTGTCGGCGTATAGTTACCTGCGAGAGGCAGGCGGCAGTAGAGGGTGTTAGGAGACAGTGATAGTTTCGGGTGGACATTCGCGTCTTGTGAAGGTCTTGGGCACAAGGTTCACCATAGATCCAGGTGAGGAAAGTATTTTCTGCTGTCACTTCCATGGTATTATTCCTCCTCCACCGGTGTGTGTTAAGAGGTCCTGTTCCATACCTCCAGAACCGTTGGTTGGGTGACCCCGAGACCAGTAGGTAACAGAAGAAGAGTGCTTCGTTATTCGGTTTTTGGCATCAGCGTCGCGCACCTTCAGTGGCTATCATACATCTAGTAGTTATCATACGTCGGGTAGTTATCACACGTCCGTCCATGGGTATGATATATCTAGTGGCTGTCATACGTCCAATGGTTATCATATGTCCAGTGGTTATCATACGTCCTTTTGGTCATCATAAGTCCACTGGCGATATATCATACGTCCTTTTGGTCACGATAGTGCGTTCATTGGGTATATCATACGTCCTTTCTGGGCACGATAGTACGTTCATTGGGTATATCATACGTTCTTTCTGGGCATGATAGTGCGTTCATTGGGTATATCATACGTCCTTTTAGTCACGATAGTACGTTCATTGGGTATATCATACGTCCTTTTGGTCACGATAGTGCGTTCATTGGGTATATCATACGTCCTTTTAGTCACGATAGTACGTTCATTGGGTATATCATACGTCCTTTTAGTCACGATAGTACGTTCATTGGGTATATCATACGTCCTTTTGGTCACGATAGTGCGTTCATTGGGTATATCATACGTCCTTTTGGTCATCGCACGTTCGGCAGTGATCACCAATTTCATGTTATTTTACAGAGAAGTGAACACGAATCATCGTGAGCTTTTGATGGGGCATCATAATACTTCTTTTTTTATTTAGATAACATCTGAACTGTCACGGTAACAGTGTTCACCGTGTTGAACACACTGTCCCAAGTGTTGGGAAAGGCCTGATAGGTTTACACTGTGGTAAGCTCACTGAAGAGGGAGGTATATAATGACGTCGTTAGGCCACACAAAGCCTCCACCGTCGCCAGCTCAGTAGGAGGAGGCGCTCCTGCTGCCTCCCCACGGTGACTGGCTCGTCCCTCACCTCGACCAAGCTTACGATTTTGTCTGGTGCCATAACTCGGCTATGTTAGTTAGGCTGCTATCGTTCCTGTCTTGCCTGCAACAGTTAACATGACATTCATATACTGTGTGAGTATATATATATATATATATATATATATATATATATATATATATATATATATAGATATATATATATATATATATATATATATATATATATATATATATATATATATATATAGATATATATATATATATATATATATATATATATATATATATATATATATATATATATATATATATATAATGTGTGTGTGTGTGTGTCTGTTTCTAAGTATGTATATGTAGATGCATACACCCGCAGTGTCTTATAGGTTTGAGGCGTGTTAATGGGGGGCTAATTGTACATTACCGAGTACCTGAACTTTGATAGTTGATGCATTTTTGGTATCCAGTCGTCCCCTCCGATTTGCCTGCTGTGTCTTTTTCCATATCAGCAGCTGGGCTCTGGCTTCCGTCCTATTCGAAATCAACAGGTGGAATTGGAGCAGAAGTGCTCCAGCCGGCAAAGCCAAAGGCCTGTGGAATGTCCAGACGAAGAAACTTTAATCTTCTGGCTGTACGAAGATTGTTTTCGTTGCGTAGCAGAACCTGCTGGTATGACGGGGAAAAAGTTTGTTTTCAACAGTGAACGCGACAGGATGAGTTCCTTGGAAAACTTTTGTTACTAGATATTAAAATGGGTTAAAGTACGACTTGTAGACTGATGTGTTAATAGAAATAGTGCGATTACAAAAAAGATTAGAAACGTGTCTCGTGTTGAAAGACTATTATGCCGTAAAAGGCATGATAAAAGTCATGTAAACTGAATCTTATAAAACTAACCGATGGAAGCGAATGAAGAGAAGTCGTTTCACATAAGGTATTTTTCTTACGACAGCTTGAAGCACAGGGCGTCCTCAGTGTCTTTTATCACCATAATGAATTACATGATTTTATATCACGTTATTTGGCTTATGTATCCAGTGTGATCTGTTGGGCGCCCTCATTCTTGCCTGACACAGATTGATTCTGCGCCAGTTGAGTGTGATATTTTCCGGGGCATTTGAGGAGTTACTGGACGAAGTGCAGCCCAGAACGCTTCCGGGAAGTCGTCATGAACACCTTCCATTCCACTGTCTGCTTACAAATAGCCAAGGTGGGGCTTAAGGAGTTCGCTTGGTCGGGGAACCATCAGACAGGGCAACGCTCGGCTATACCCAGGCGTCCCCCCCACCCCCCTGTCACCTGCTAAGAAGCCTTTGGCCAGTGGCCATCATGTTAAATGGGAAGGTTACCGATGAGCGAGTGCCTGGTAACTGGCGGGCACGACCTCCTCCCGGACCTTCAAGCGTCCTGAGGTAGTACGGGACAAGTACCTACCTGCCGGAGTCTGATGAGGCTGTACGTCGTTAAGCGTCGCGGGGAATATACGGATGACGGACACGGTCGACATCCATCCCGTATTCGCAGCCGAGATAGAGGATCCGTATATCCTGGTTGGACTACTTTGCCCCGTGTCGTTCCTTCTGGTTCGAGCAAGAGTTGGAGACGGTCATTTGAAGTGGAATGTCTGCTCCTATAGGTCGCCAAGCCTTCGACTTGTGATATAGTCTGGAGAGTGCGTTATCTTCCCTCCAGTGCCCCGGAAAAAGTTGTCTGATGCAGAACCGACAATCCTCTGGTCGAGGGAAACGCATATGATGAGTCTCATTGTTGGGTGTGATATGCTAAGACTGCGCTGAGACCTACCAGGAAGGTGGGTGAGATCGACCAGTTGGTGTACACCGTCTCATGTGGAAAAGTGTTCGTCACGGTATAAACATGGAAGGACTGAAATATGATATAATGAGACGGTTTACTACCGCCCTGCTTCATCATGGATGTTCTGCCACTTCCTGGAACACACCCCCTCCCTCCACTTGAAAGCAGAGTTCCCTACGTTAAGTGGTTTGGCGCGCCAAGATATGGGAAACGTGCAATGTACACGGATGATATTACACGAGGGTTTTTTTTTTTTTCGATACGGCGTGTAAACCTGGACAGGTATGGGCAAGAAGGACAATGAAAGCAACGAAAGTCTTTACCGTTTCGACTAAGAAAAGCGATGGTGCGCGTACACCGTCCGTTGTGAAGCCACCCAAAACTTTAGTATTCTGCAAGGAACGGATGACGTAAACATTTTGACTTAATAGTTAGTTTGTTTCTATTTTTATGAATGATAGCTTTTGTTACGATGTTCTAAGCTTGAGGATCGTTGAGCTTTTGTGTGTGATTTGTTGAGATACCTGAAGAGGATGACTTCATCTATCTTTTGTTAAGATGTCCTGAGGTAAGGCATCTGAAGGACAATGTACCGTCTTCTTTCGTTAAGATGTCCAGAGTTAAGATATCTTAAGGGGTTTGGCACCGCACAGCTTTGCTTGTGATACTCAAAGCTTACCTTACTTGATTGTGAAAGGGTAATTTCCTATTTCTTTTTTGTGACAGTGTCTTATTATTTTAGGCTTCCACCCCTTCCTGAAACATAGATGCTTATGAACAGAAAAGAAATATGCTCTATGTGTATTATTCACATGAATGTATATAACTTATCCTCGAAAATGATGGTCGAGGTTTCTGTATAATCAGCTTTATACCATTTTGCAGTCCCCTGTATACACTTGAGAACTCATTATTGTCTTGCATAGATTAAAATCCTCCTCCTTGATATGCAGATGCGCCATTTTAGTACTATCCTCCGCTGGTAACGACGGGGTCGTAACTGTCACGCTCGTGTGTTCCCGAAAGCAAAAGGGATTATTGATAACATGCGAGTACTCACACCGGGGGCCTCAGTGGGTCGGATCGGTTCCAGAGGCAGCGTTGATATCTCCGTCTGGATCTGATGGTTTCCTTTGAGGAAGGAACCTCTCATGGTCCTGGTGAGAATGGAAGGTTATGCCACGACGGTGCTATGTGTAATTTATTTGCCTGGAGACTTGGTGTAATTTTGTGGCTGTGTCTCATAACAAATGGAATCCGTGGTTCCCCGATTACGTGAAGAATATGTCGGTGTAATTCGGTGGTTACTGTAACAGTTGGGATATTTAGTGCCCTTGTTATGTTAAGGAAATGTGGGCGAAATTGGACGGTATGCTACATTAACAAGTGACATTGGTAGCCTTGTTATGTTTAAAAGAAATGTGGGTTCATTATTCAAGGGCTCGACTGAAACGCACGTCCGATTGTCTCGGGAGAAGTGAAACGAATCGGTGGGTCCACAGACTTCCCTCCCCCCAGAGATCAAGCACCGAAGCACCCAGAAGTCGTTCACAAAATCTGTCTTTTAAAAGTGGATCTAAAAGAGGTGTTGTCGTCGGTTTGCACCATCCGTGTTGCTGTGTGGTTCTTGGTACTTGTAACTTGGTACTTGTAACTCAGATCATCGGCATTTTAAAGCTGGTGTAGTCATTGTATTTTAAGGTAGTGGGATGGAGGGTTAAAAGAATCTCTCTAGCAGAAGAATTTGGCTTCCCTACGAGACCGATTCACACACACACACACACACACACACACAAACCTCGAATGGGGATTAAAAGGTGATGTAGAGCATTGAACTGGGACGGTTGCGTCTTGACAGTTTGCACACTTAGTTTATTTTTGTATTGTCAGGAAGTGCGAGTGTAATTGGTGGTCGGGGGTCGTTACAGGTGCAATGTTTCCTGTGTGGCAGGAAGCGCACAAATGTTTATTTCTGATTCTCGGGGATGGGGAGTGTCATAATGGTTTGGTATTGTTTCCTCTGTAACGATAATGGTTCAGTCGTACACTTTATGATCTCGTGGAACTTCCATTTCCTCACTGACTAGAATATCTCCACCGATGAGGATGGCTCGAAAACCTCGCAGGAATTGAAATTTATATATATATATATATATATATATATATATATATATATATATATATATATATATATATATGTATATATATATATATGATTTCAATTCCTGCGAAGCTTTCGAGCCATATGTATATAAACTGGTGAAGGTAGAGTTTTTTGAACTCCTAGACTGTGTGGAGCTATGACTTTTATATAAGACTTTGGAAGGAAAACAGTTTCTAGATTTAAGGACAATAATGATATTTTTTTTGAGAACTTTGAGGTAGAATGAATTAGACCTTGGCCTAGTGAAGGATAGGTATTCTTAGTGAACTTCGAGCATGAGAGCATTATTTTTTTTTTTCGAGAAATATACGTCATTAGTAAGAATTTTGAATGAACTTGGAGAGCAGGTATATATTTCTTCTTACTATACAGGAAAGAACTTTTTCCTTTTTGAGGGATCATAACGACGAATGTATGTAGGTGCGACTTGGCTAGCTCGGCGTCACGTGCTTTCAGACACTCGCTTCTAAATGTTCTTCAAGCCCCAGGTGAACACAAGAACATATACGATGCTACTCATATGTTTAGGGAATATACTTCCTATTTTTATGATTTCTCTTAAGAACAAAGAACTCATTGTTCGGCTGCCAGACGAACTCTTTTTAAGTAGAAGGTGAAATGCCCCTTTTTTTTTTAAACGGTCGAGTGAACATGAAGAACAAAGAAGGTGTATTTAAAGTGTCGGCTGAATAACTTGCATATATTAAGGGGGGATCCGCGGGGGGAATGGCAGCCATCAGCTGTACGTATCATCGACCTTGGGAGGTGTAGCTGTTGGTTATCATAGATGGCTGGGAGGATACACCCCTCCTACCTACCTTGGTGGGTGGTGTGGCCCAGAGGAGGTCTTATTCCCAACCACTCTCTCTCTCTCTCTCTCTCTCTCTCTCTCTCTCTCTCTCTCTCTCTCTCTCTCTCTCTCTCTCTCCTCTCTCTCTCTCTCTCTCTCTCTTTCTCTCCACACACACACACACACACACACACACACATATGTGTGTGTGCGTGTATTGTAAGATAAAGAAGTATCCCGCCACTTCTTGTGTGAAACAATGTGACACCAAGGAAGAAGTATTTTGAGAAATCCCCGTTGGTCTGGCTGGCTAAGCTATCGCGGTGATCTTATACAGATTGCCAGCGACATATCCTGTCATTTGCCTTAAATAAATGTTATATTCTCGTATTTCGTCGGAAAATCGCTTATCAAGTGGAGCTAGCATTATTATTAGGCAACTTGTGGCAGACAAGTCACGCTCACCAAGCCAGCCGAGACAACACGAGTCGTATTGATCCTTTGGCAATTACATCCGTCCCATCCAGGAAGACGCGCTGGTGACCGTGTGTGTGTGTGTGTGTGTGTACTCTCGTGCAGGATGTGGAGGATGTGTGTAAATGAATGAAGAGATTCAGTGCACTTGATCCTTCCTCTTGTGAATGGAAGCGAACTTTATAGAAAGGTAACATTATATATATATATATATATATATATATATATATATATATATATATATATATATATATATTATATATATATATATATATATATATATATATATATATATATATATATATATATATATATTATATATATATATATATATATATATATATATTGGAAAGGATCACAATTTTGCGCGTGATCAAGATATTCCTATGAGTCCACGGGGAAAATGAAACACGATAAGTTCCCTTATCGTCTTTCATTTTCCCCGTGGACTCATAGGAATATGTATATATATATATATATATATATATATATATATATATATATATATATATATATATATATATATATAATATGTATATATATATATATATATATATATATATATATATATATATATATATATATATATATATAATTTCATAAGTAATATTGATAACTGCGCCTCACAAACAAATGGTGTATTGTTCCGCGCTGAGCGGAGGTAAGTGAGAGGTGGGGGTGATCTAAGCCCAGCCCGGAGCAAGAGAAATAAAAGGTGTAATTGAGGGTAGAGGTAGTAATTACCTGCTGGCTAGCCTGTGGTCCAAGGGGGGAAATGGGGGAAGGGGGTGGTGGTGATGGCTCCCTCCCGCCCACCGTGAGATGCCACCACCACCGGCAAGATTGAAAACCATAATGGAGCCGATACCTCACCGCCCTGTTACTTCTTCTTCTTCGTCTTCCCACCGTGCGATTGATCCTGGGTCGTCGAGTCCCCGATGCCTTCCGTGCTAGGTGGGAGCGACAGGTGGTATTGTATGTTTGCGCCCGTTGTTGAATGATGGGGCAAGAATCGATGGGCCACTTTCAGGGAGACTCACAAGTTGATAATGATGATGCTCAGAGGATCCGAAGCAGTGGAGATGGGGGGGCGGCGCCAGTAATTTGTGTATGTCTGTGAGAGAGAGAGAGAGAGAGAGAGAGAGAGAGAGAGAGAGAGAGAGAGAGAGAGAGAGAGAGAGAGAGAGAGAGAGATTTTGAACGGCAGGCTGGAGTGGTAGGGTCTGATGTGTTCTGGTAGTAATTGCTTCGTAATGACAGAATTATACGGAGCAGTAGAAGCAATGCCGCCTGTCACGATTTTGATATCATTATCAATGACAAGACTCGACTTGTATTTCTCACCATCGTAACGTATACACCTTCACTCTCGTCCCTCAGTCTCGTTATCAGTTGAAGGTGCTGTTAGATTCTGGAGTCATTTGGAGAACTGGTAGTGTGATAGTTGACTGATATGTACATATTAGAGTTTTGGTTTTACTGCAGATTTTACATGACCGACGATGTATATAGGCACATACCTCAGGGCTGATTATTGTTAATCATTTTGAATGAAAAGCTCGATTAGATGTAGTCTTATGTTAAAGTATTGTTTACATGGTTGGTCTAAACTTTACTCCTATTCTGAAACCTGAGTATGATGTTCATGTATTGTTAAGGCGCTGGTAGTATTTTTAGCATGGTGTTGGAAGCTGGGTTGGTGATGTGGGAGACTAGGCTAAGGGCGTGGAGGTTGGGACCCCCACATCTCAGGTTTGTGCGCCCCACCCAGGACGACGTGGATGTGGCGCTTTAGGGGGTCGGAGCCCCCGTGGAGGCACAAAAACCTTTACCTTTGGGCGGCCCCATTCTCGGTCTTGACTCCTGGGGCCCGACACAGCCCGGCAGTCCAGTGAAGGCTACTGGCCAGACCCCAGCGATGACAAGGCGTCTGTCCCACCTCCATTGTGCAATTGCTACCGTGTCAGGCTTCTGTTGGCTTAATGCCGACCTCTTGTTATTGTGTGGTGATCTCACTCCTCAGGTGTGAGACGTAAGGGGTTCTTTATATAGCTCACCTTGAAGGGTACAACAATGACCAGGGTCGGAGGAAGGGTGGGGTGGGGTGGTGGCTGCTGGTGGCATCTTTTGACCGATGTTTCTGATTTTGCGGAGTGCGCTGAGCGCCTCGGCGGTGTGTCCCTTGCTCTCTTTGCCGCCACGTCCCGCATCATGCTCTCGTTCCAATGTCCTCACGACGGCAGGCGTTCGCCACAAGTAGATTCTCAATATTCATGCGTCGTAGTGTTGAACGCCAGCCGACTAGGAAGTGGATGTGGACGAGAGAAAGCTGGCATCCCGTCAGCCGATAGGAAGGACTCGGAGTCACAGGTTAAGAGTGGATGTCAAGAGACCTACGGATGGAGGCAGTGCATCCAGGAATGCCAGGTAGAAGAAGAAGAAGAAGAGTCGGACGCCCAAGCATCAAGTAAGGAGTTCGGTCGCTGGGGAAACCACTCGTCAGCCGTCGCAGTAGCTCCTCAGATGAGGCGTAATGTAATATCCAGAGAGAAAATAGCCGTTTTGTTTGAAGCCACTCGTTAAACAATGGTGAGCAAACCCCATCCCGGCGGGTGTTTGTGAAGAAGAAGAAGAAGAAGAAAAAAAAAATGGCTTGTGAAGCATACGTATTGGTCCAGGTACCCCCAACCCCCCCGGTCATTAGCCGGTGTTGCTGTAAGCTCTCGACAGATAGATTATGGATGCCGCAACCCAGAACGAATCGAATACTTGTGTAAAAACCCGAGGGTGCGCGGTTCTGACTGCGTGAGGTGCAGGGTAGGGTCCCAAACGGAGGAGGTAGTGGGGCGACTGGTGGGGGATGGGGGTTGGGTAGAGAGAGGAGGAGGAGGAGGAGGGAGGAGTGGAGGTAGTGGTGGTGGTGGGAGGAGGGGCACGGCACCAGCAGGACGTTGCCAGTCCTCCGCTTATGGGCATGAGGGAGCAGGTGGTGGTAACCAAGCTGCTTAAAAGTGTCAAGCCTTCTTTGTGGACTCTGTCCTCGTCGTCAGTAGACCTGCCCCAGCACCAGTCACAGAGACTCGATCCAGGCCGCCAGAAGCAAAGGATGTATCTTTCCCCATGATTCCTCCTCCTCCCTTAGTCCTAGTGCTAATGATGGAGTCTCTGTCCCCGTCATCAGACTCAGTATCCCAGCCCAGGACCGCAATGGTAGTGATAGAGCTTCAAGTCCCATCCACCACCAGCGAGGTCATGAGAACCACTGTCCCAGGACCAGAGTCACACAGTCAGTGGCCGTGTCTAGGGTCCGTGTTCCAGACCCACAGCTCCGGTCTTGAAGACCATAGTTCCAGCTATCAGGGACACAGTCTCCGCTAGCGAAGCCTCAGTCCCAGCCGGTTGAGCTACAGTCTCAGTTAGCCACCAAGGGCCACAGTCCCACATTCAAGGGTATTACAGGCTTAGCTAGCCACAAGGGCGGCTACAGGCCGTGCCACCAGGGCTACAGTCCCAGCCACTATGACCACAGTCTCAGCTAGTCACAAGGGCCACAGTCCCAGCTACCAGAGCTACAGTCTCAGCACACTACCAGAGCCACAGTCCCAGTTACACTCAGAGACCCGTCAGGGCTACAGTCTCAGCTAACCGCCAGGGCTATAGTCTCAGCTAACCACATGGGCCACAGTCCCAGCTAACCACCCGGACCATAGTCTCAGCCAACCATCAGGGCCTCTCCCGCCTCCTCCCCCCATTCAATTTGTAGATGTATGATGGAGGATATCTGTACCAAAGCGAAGCTGGGACGACTGCGCGGCGAGCAGCGAGTGGCCAACACGGGCCGGCATCAGGTAACGAGAAGTCAACGAGGAGTTCTCACTGGGACAGAGGTGAGGTGACTTGAGTGAATAACGAGTATTTTGAACACCGTCCTCCTCCGGCGTCCATTGGGAAACGAGAGAGAACTAGTGACAAGCTCAGCCCTTTACCCGAGGGGGTCGGGGACTTAGGGGGAACGAGCGCGTGGAGAATAACGTCCTACCATGGCGAGGCAATGGATCGTTAGGGCATAGTGATAACGGGTTCATAGGGAGTAGCGAGCACCGTCCTACCCGGACAGGGTTCGAGTAACGAGTGTGTGTGTGGGAGAAACAGCGTCGGGTATTGCAGTGCGCGCGGCGGTGCCCCGGCTGACCTGCTGAGTCGGACCGGTTTCCTCGCTCAGGCCAGAGCGAGCACTGGCGCTCCTCCGCCGTAACCATTCGGACTCGTTACTTCTCTGCATCTTTGCTCGCGTGAACGATGCGTTTTTTTTCACGTCGTGCTACGGACGAGGCCAGGTCGTCGGTAGTTTTGGTGGACAGGAGGGAATAGGTGAGGTTGTGAGGTCACCAGAGTGAAGGGAAGGTCGGGTGAAGGTGGTCACGAGGGACGAGGAGCCTGGGAGAGCCGGCGGGGGTGCAAGTGTGCCCCCCCACGGTGTGTGTTTGGATAGTCGGCGAGGAGGCAACGCTAATGAGACCAGCACCCCTCCTCCCTACCCCGTCTCCCTCCTCCTTCCCTCCCACCGTCTGCCGGCCTCCTCCCCCTCTCACACCGCCTCCCACCGTCTGCCTGCCCCATCCCCCTCCATCCCACCGTCAGTCTGCCCCTTCCCCTTCCCCTCCTTCTCTCCCACCGTCTGTCTGCCCCATCCCCCTCCGTCCCACCGTCAGCCTGCCCCTTCCCCTTCCCCTCCTTCTCTCCCACCGTCTGTCTGCCGCCCCCCCTCCCTCACACCCCGCCCACACCGTCTGCCTGACCTTCCCCCCTATTCACCCCTCCCACAGATTGACTGCCCCCTCCCACTTCTATTCTTCCACCGTGTTCATGCCCCTCTCCCATTCCCCCCACCGTCTGCCTGCCCTCTTCCCCTTTTCTGTCTCCCTCCTTCACCATCCCCACCCTCCCATCTGCCGTCGGTCTGTCCCTCTCTTGTGTTTTTGTCTCCTCCTTCCCACCCATTGTCAGCCTGCCCCTTCCACATCCCCCTCCCTCCGTCGTCTTGCCCACCTCCCCCATCCATCCCACAGTCGGCCTTTCCCTTCCCTCCATCCCACCGTTGGCATGCCCCCTTTCCACCGTCGGCCTGCGCCCTTCTCCTACCCTTATCCAACCCGCCACCTACCTACCTCCCCACCAGCCAGCCAACCCACATACATACCTACATCCTCTCTGCCTACCAACCTACTTACCTTCCTAATGTCTACCCACCAATCTACTTACCTCCCTAATATCTACCCACCAATCTACTTACCTTCCTAATATCTACCCACCAATCTGCTTACCTTCCTAATATCTACCAACCAATCTACTTACCTCCCTAATATCTACCCACCAATCTACTTACCTCCCTAATATCTACCCACCAATCTACTTACCTTCCTAATATCTACCCACCAACCTACTTACCTTCCTAATATCTACCCACCAATCTACTTACCTTCCTAATATCTACCCACCAGTCTACTTACCTTCCTAATATCTACCCACCAACCTACTTACCTTCCTAATATCTACCCACCAATCTACTTACCTTCCTAATATCTACCCACCAACCTACTTACCTTCCTTATATCTACCCACCAATCTACTTACCTTCCTAATATCTACCCACCAATCTACTTACCTTCCTAATATCTACCCACCAATCTACTTACCTTCCTAATATCTACCCACCAATCTGCTTACCTTCCTAACTTTCTGCTGACTTATCTACCTCACTCACTCAGTCTGCAGGAGGGGCCTCTGGTCAGCAGTTGGGGATAAGGCTTAAGGAGGATCATATACAGGGAATCTGGTTAAGGAGGGATAGGACAGCCAGGGATGATAGAAGGGACTGGCTGGTGAATGTGCGGAGGACGAAGGTGAGTGTGGCCGGATGGTGAATGTGCGGAGGATGAAGGTGAGTGTGGCCGGAGGATGAAGGTGAGTTGCTGGAGGGTGATGGTGAAGGTGAGTTATTTTGTCTACGGTTAATGATGGTGGGTGAGGATGACCAATGTGAGTATTTTGATAGTGATCAGTGATTGTAAGTGTACTGATACAGCATGGATGATGGCAGGGAGGGTTTATGGTTGTTGATGGTGAGAATACATCGGTGGTGAGGGTGAGAGTATACATGTAATGATAGGAGAGGTGACAGTGTGTGGATAATGATGGTGTGAGTGTATGGCGGCTTATATGATACGTAGAGGTGGTGAATGTGAGTCTTCGGGTGGTGAAGGTGAGTGTATATGGACGACATAGGCACGTTTACTGGTGAATGTGGTTGATGGTGACTTGTACGGATAATGATGATGGTGAAGGTGTGTTTGTTGATGATATTGATGAGAGAGAGAGAGAGAGAGAGAGAGAGAGAGAGAGAGAGAGAGAGAGAGAGAGAGAGAGAGAGAGAGAGAGAGAGCTTGTGCGTGTAGACCTTATAAGAGAAACAAACAAAGGACACATTGACGTCTATGATCGCGATCTTATCTTCGTCTCCGCAGGACGCGGGCAGAAGTAAACTCGCCTGCAAAGGGCAGAGTGATACCTGATCCTCCGTTGAGAAATTTAAGGAGGTAGTGTGGGAGAGAGTTGACGTAAGGGGGAGTGAGTGTGGGAGAGAGTTGACGTAAGAGGGAGTGAGTGTAGGAGAGAACTGACGTAAGGGGGAGTGAGTGTGGTTGAGAGTTGAAGTAAGGGGGAGTGATTGGGAGAGAGTTGACGTAAGAGGGAGAGTGAGTGTGGGGGACAGTTGACGTAAGGGGGAGTGAGTGTAAGGGAAGGTTACCGTGGAATGCTAGGACCAGCCTGAGCCTCATGCAAGGTTCCCTGGGACGACCAGAGAGGCAGGCGCCAGGTGAGAACACAATCCTCTTTCTTTTTCTAACGATACACAAACATGGTTGTTTGAACTGGTGTTATCTTCCGGAAAAATCTGGCGGTAATGTGTCGTTAGTTTTAGTCTTGCTAACTATATATATATATATATATATATATATATATATATATATATATATATATATCGTTCATTTTTACAAGCATAAAGGGATTATTTCTTCTGTTTGAAACTTATAATATATTTATATTTTAAGTGTACAATTCTGCTATCTCTTTGTCAGATAAGAGTTACGTGTTCGTAATATTCACTTGAAGAATGTAGCACTTCATATTTACTTAATATCTGTGCCACACATCACGTAAAGATTTCCTTAAAGTGTTTGGTGGACATATGTATCTAGTGATATATATATATATATATATATATATATATATATATATATATATATATATACACACACGAGCCCAAAAATTGTTGCGGTCGTGTTATGATGTGGCAAATGTTGTGGTCGTGTTGTGATGTGGCTGGCAATGCCTTGGTCGTCGTCTGTGCTCAAGTCTTTTCGTAGTCTTTTGAGGTGTTGGCTTCAGCACGATGATTTCCGTTATCATTGACCCGTTGTGATTTTGGCGATAATCGCGAATGTGGTACTTGTATCACAAATACTGGCCAGGTCGATATTGTGGTTGTGTGTCCCCCCTCCTACACACACACACACACACACACACACCTACACCGGTCACGTATAAAAAAAGGGCTGTCTAAAAATTGTCGCTTGTTGAAGTTGAATGCAAATCAGGTTGGAATAAATCACTCGGGAACAGGGAAAGATGTGGTTGATGATAGACATAATGAATCCTTTACCGGACACAATGAACCCATATTGCCGATTAATAAGTAACATGGACAGAAAAAAAAAGGGGGAGGGGGAGGCAGTATTTATGAATGGGAAGTATTACACTAAGCCACATTAAGCACCTGTGACCACGGCATTATTTTTTTTTCTCGTTCTTCCTCGCGCATTTTTTTTTTTTTATAGTGTAGTACTGCGTTAATGTCCAGATTGTTAGTGACTTTAAATAGGTTACTTTGTGACACATTTTCCTTTTTGGATATGTAAGAGGTGTTTCTTCTTCAAAAAAAAAAAAAGAAAAAAAAAAATATATATATATATATATATATATATATATATATATATATATATATATATATATATATATATATATATATATATATATCGGATGGAAAGGGGCCATTCCCTCTTCTTAAACACGTTAGCTCACAAATTCTGGCTGGGTTTCATATGCGTAAGAGTAAATAGAAAGTTGCTCAAGCTTCACCAGCATTTTCCTCTAACGATGGTCGAAGCGACTTCGCCCGAAACCAAGAATTTTAAGAGGGTGGAGAGCGAGGTAATTCCCACCGCGGTATTGCTGATGGCTCCGACATGACGGTGTCCGCGACCAGTCCATAGGGAGCATGTTAGGACATGGCTATGCACGGGGGATGCGGAGTCTCATGTGCACTACACTATGTGGTGATACACGAAATAATAAGGACAGAATAAGGAGTGTATCACGTATCACAAGGTGATACACGAAATAAGGACAGAATAAGGACTGTATCACAAGGTGGTACACGAAATAATGACAAAATAAGGAGTGTATCACAAGGAAGTAAAGTCTGCCTGGAAAAGCCTCTAACCCAAAGGTTTGAAAATTATGCTGATGTGTGTCGAGGTCATTATGTATGTTGGGGGTAATGACGTTTCGCAGCCACAAAAGGCTACGACGACGGTCGTAACCTTGGGGTGGGGGAGGAGGAGGGGGGAAGAGGATCGTACGACGGTCGTAACCTTGGGGTGGGTGAGGAGGAGGGGGAAGAGGATCGTACGATGGTCGTAACCTTGGGGTGGGTGAGGAGGAGGGGGAAGAGGATCGTACGATGGTCGTAAGAGGAATGTGAAGAGCCGTAAAGCAAAAGCAACAACCACTTAACCTCTCGCGATGTTGTTGTGGTCGGATCATTCCTGGTAATTAAATGTTTGGAGGAGCGAGTCTTCTCTCTCTCTCTCTCTCTCTCTCTCTCTCTCTCTCTCTCTCTCTCTCTCTCTCTCTCTCTCTCTCTCTCTCTATCTATCTATCTATCTATCTATCTATCTACTTCGTTATTTCTTCCTTTTTCGTTCCTTTATTTTTTTTTTTCTTGCATGATTCAGATCGCGTGCTTGACTCAACCTTAGTGAAATGGCTGTCTTGATATTTTACATTGCTTCGTTTGACGTGGGTTTATATATATATATATATATATATATATATATATATATATATATATATATATATATATATATATATATATATATATATATGATTACTTATACATATGAAGAAAGGACTTGACTGTCTTCAGGCCTCCTGTATCTCGACCTTGTATTTCAGTATACAGCCTCTCCAACTCGTACTGCTGTCAACATTTACCCTTTCCTTGATATATCCACACGTTCACATTTCTGTTGCTGAAGAGGTCTATCCTCGCGTCCTATCTGACTCTTCTCCTTGCCCTGGTGCCGGCTGCGCCCACTGGTATTATGGTTCCAGAGAATTCCAAGAAAGTGGTCAGTGTTTACATCAACTTAGCCTCGCGGAGGACTATTATAGAAGTTTACCTTCCTCTCCTCCATTGTGGGTAGTTCAAGGACTTTTTACCTCTTCACGTACCTCATATTTTCTTCTACTTTTCATGTGCCATTCTTCCTTCATACCCAAGGAGATTCTTTGGCATATTTTTCTCTCTCTCTTCAGGCGAGAATGTTGAGATGCTGACGTGTATTCTATCAAGGGTCGAACATCCGAGACGTGGTTGTTAATTCTTTGTCTGTGTTCTTGAAGGTGGTTTTAGAATCGACCAGGATGTTATGTTCTTCTCTCATGATCGCCGTGTTATAGATTAATGGTTTTGAACTTTGTATAATGTGGAATCCGAACTCCCTCAGAGGCTGATTCTTGCAGTTTGGCGCGCCTCTGATTGTGACCGTCGAAGTTCGCTTTTCTATCCCATTTCCATCTTCGTTACTGTACTCGTGTCGAAGTTCTTTAACCATCTCTCAGATTATTGACACAACTTTTTAAAACGATTTATTCTTCAGTTTAGGATCGTCTGCAAACTTATAAAGGTATGGTTTGATTTTTCTATGCCAAGTTATATACGTGAGTAAGAAGTAACATTAGTTCCAGCACCCATACCTTCTGGACCCAGCTGCTTGCTTTTGCCCAACTTTTCCCCTACTTGGTTATCATTCAGTCTGTCGATGAATTCCTTTCGTGACCTGAACCTGGAATTTCAGCTTAATGATTTTACAAGACACTCCAGGCAGTCCAAGAAGGCACAGCCCACTTACCCATCCCTCTTTTTCAAAATATGAATGGCTCTTGGAAATCTTGTGGCACATGTTGTGCATGATCTTTTTTCAGTGCTTGTTGCCATGCGCAATATTATATACCTGAGCCTAAAAGTCATTTATATGTATACGTATGTATTTTTTCTGCCTAATAATTTCTGTAATAGGATACATGCTCGGGATGCAGGTCTGTATGCGAGGGCTCTCTCTCTCTCTCTCTCTCTCTCTCTCTCTCTCTCTCTCTCTCTCTCTCTCTCTCTCTCTCTCTCTCTCTCTCTCTCTCTCAAAGATCGGCGCTACATCTTCCGTTCATGACGGTACACAACCCTCTCACGGCAGGCTCCAAAACAAAGTCCCTCACGGCCAGCCTCGTGTTATTGCACTCTTTTCATTGCCAGTGGTGAGATACCATCCAGTGTGCGTGCTCGTATGCGAGTCTGGCTCTCTCCATATGCCCTCTCATGACCTCACTGTAGATGGTATTGTCCTCCAGGTCTCACTCCTATTTTACTCACGTAGTGTTGGGAGTTCGAGTCCCCCCCCCCCCCCCCCCCCCCCCCCCCCCCCCCCCCCCCCCCCCCCCCGGTGAATACATTCTGAAACTTGGCATTCAGCTTGCCACATATACCATCATCTGAGTGGGCAGCTATACTTTCTGAATCCGTAAGTAAGTGTGGTCCTGTTTCATCTTTTACTGTTATGTGGCCCCAGTGGAGTGTAACAAACAGTTTGGGGGTGGTGGTTCCGTGATATTGTACTCGAAGCATCTCTCGTACTCCGTTTGATTTTGCCCTGATCCGAGATAAGTCATTCGTAGCGTTCTTGTATTTTTTCGAACAATATCAGACTGGCTGGTGTGTATGGTATATCGCAGTTCGCTGTTTGCTAGATTCAGGTGTCTGCTAGATTCGGGTGTCTGTTATAGCACTCCTTTTGCTATTGCCCTTCGACTTGAATGTCATCTCTCCTTCTCCTCCTCTTCCTCTCCAACACTGATTCATCTCTCCTAAATCTGTGTGTTTCTGTCCTCGTCTTCTTCATGCTGAGTACCTCCAGAACATTCGTAAAGCTGTATATTCTTTATGATTTTTTTTTCTTTAAGTCATATTATTTTGGGGGGCCAGATTGCATGACAATATTTTTTCTAGTTGTAACATCGTTCGATTATATATTTTTTTTCTCTCTTAAACGGAATCGTTCGTTCTCTTGCTCTCTTGAGACTTCTTCAGCAAGTCATCACTCACCGTTCGGCATTCGTCCCATTGCTTAACACATCTCGAAATTCTCTGCTGGTGTTGTTATCCGTCAGTGACAGTCTCTCGCGAGATCTCGTTTATGATATGAGCATTTCTTGTACTGCTCTAGTTGTGTAAGCCCAGTTGTCTCCCAAGCACAGAGTTCCTCGCACTCCACTTCGAGCTACAGCTGCTCCCTTCGTTCGTCACTTGATTTAGCTTGTATCACTAGTCTCTTCATTCGCTCATAGCCTACGTGGTACTGTGCTGCAGTACACCGTCATCCAGCCTCTGTATCTCACGTAAACCTGCATTGTTTCCCAATCCTTCAGTAGCTACCGTTTGTTTCCCTTCATTTGTTGCGTCTTGACTCCCTGCCTCCGTATGACAGTCCCTGGCAACGTACCAAGCGATGTTGTCCTCATATCGTGTAACATGTGTTCCCCGTCCTGTTCTACCCCACTTCCCCCCACTCCAATAGTGTCCTCGCCCCGGATTCCTGCGAACGTGTCTTCGTCTTGAACCCCCGCCATCGCTCGGGTTCTTCTGTCACCGTCTTGATTACAGACCATCTGTTGCACTCCTTTGTTGTACAACTTGTTACCCACATTCGTAGTGTACCACATTATTTTCTCAGAATTGTATACGTGTGTATCGTGCATTACATCTTTATGCAGGAATATATATATATATATATATATATATATATATATATATATATATATATATATATATATATATGTAAACTGTTCTAGACTTTTTTTTTTAGATATCTTAGAAATCCAAGGTCTCGTGTTACTTGACAACGTAGCCATAATCTATATAACGATCCGTCATTGGATCACGCCGAAGGCGAGGAACTTCAGAATGTACACTTGGGAAGTAAGTGATACATACATACAAGTGTGTCTGTCTTCTCTCCCAAATCTGTTGGAGGCGCCGCGAGCCGTGGCACGTAGTGGTGTGGTCAACACTGAAAAATTGTTCGGGTTTTGAATGGGGAAATTAGTTTTTATTTTTCTTATCAGGGGAGTTCGCCTCCCGGTCCTTATCTGGACCCCCTCAGAGTTTGTTTGTAGCTGTGAAGATAGGATTAAAACCTACGTGGATAGAAGACATGAAGACGGACCGCGCGGAGGAGGTTGTCATGGTTCATTATCTGCGACATTTATTACCCCTCAGACTCGTTTTAATTGTTATAATCATTTGAATTATAATCGTAAATCGATCTTATTCCTGGAGATAATCTCTATGAAAATTGAGTGTGGGGGGGCTCGTTATTATACTTGAAATGAGGCATAATTGATATATACGATGTGATATATATGAAGATTAGCCAGCTTCAGGTGGCGCTGTGCTGGCGGCTCCTCGTACATTGATAATATTACTGTATATATTAGTGTCATTCAGGTCGTGATGTCCCTCTTCCCCGGAACCAGTTTCTTAGTTTTATGTTTTCCTCCAGAAAACCAGACAGCTTGATGTTCGTGTGTGTGTGTGTGTGTGTGTGTGTGTGTGTTAGCTGAGACGGCACGGAAACTTAATGCCCTAATCAAGGTCATATATGTATATATATATATATATATATATATATATATATATATATATATATATATATATATATATATATTCTTATGAGTCCACGGGGAAAGTGAAACACGATAAGTTCCCAAGTGCACTTTCGTGTAATAATCACATCATCAGGGGAGACACGAGAGAAATATAACAGTCAGTTGATATACATCGAAGAGACGAAGCTAGGATGCCATTTGGTAAACATATATATATATATATATATATATATATATATATATATATATATATATATATATATATATATATATATATATATATATCCCAGCCATAGCCAGTTACCCGTAGTATTGACTACCCTCTGTTCGAGAACGAGCAGCTGGGTTTGACTGTGTACCGACTGCCACAACCAGGATTCGAACCTTTGCGCTCGACCCCGGGCGGCCCGTGAATGCACCAGGATTAGCAAAGAATGAACTGACGAAGTAAGTACAGAAACGCATCCTTGTTTCAACTGTCCGAAATCCCAGCTGTCAGCTGATGTAGGAGAGTTGCGATGGCCCCGTGCAGGCATATTTCACGTTTTCTTTGAGACGTGAACCACGGAAACGAGCAGATACATCTCCAAATGAAAAGATCAAGCTGCGTTTCTTATTTTGGCCTCGCCCATTTACGTATTAGATTACCCGCGATCATACTGAGGATTTCCAATTATGGGGAAGCGAGTGGAGGAGACAGTGCCATAAATTGCAGATCATTGCCTTCCCTGTCAAGGGCTTGTGGTTGTTCATACTTCATGGAGTCTTTACTCTCCTCGCCGGGTGACTTTTAGTGGTCTCTTACACACGGCCATTGGTGCACGCCGTTGCTCCAAGGTTTGCCGCGCTCCCGACGCATCGAGGCTTCAACACTGCGTCAGTTTTTCCTCTTCGTTTATTTTTCTAATCCTCCTCCGTCTTTGTGATTTCAGACTTCCGTAAATCTATTTCCTTCGTGGCAGGTGTACGCTCTAATGTCCCTCTAGACTTGTAGTTTGTTAATGATGTCATTCGTTCGTTTTCCCCTGTGTGTTTCTCTCTGCTGCTGCTCAGTTACAAGTGTCTGTCGATGAGAAAGACCAGAAGTGTTGTGTTATCCAGTGCTTGCGGTGTTGACAGAACGTGGTAACAGCACGGGGGAGACAAGAGACAAAAGAACGAAATATTCTTAGGCGATACTGAAGGTGAAAGTGTGATCGGATACGAAGGTATACGACCAGAGTACTGGCGGCAAACTGAGCCATAGTTCCTACATATAATATGTAGCAAAACATGTTGTTTGTGGCGAGGCACGTCACTGTGTTTTAAAGACCTCTTGACTGATGGGAATGAAAGGTTGAATTAAGTCGAGGACTCAAGCTATTGACTGAGATGTATATGACGTGGGCGAGTTTACGAGTAGAAGAATGAATGTTAAGGAAGGACTGAAGCTTATGGGTCGCGGAGTAAACCACTTGGGGTTGGTATGTGGTTCTCGTGATATTTGTTACTAATATTTCAATGCTGGTGATGTCCACTTATACCATCGGTTACAATGGCAAGCTTGAGAGCCGTTTTTGCAGGAGTGTGTGTTGTGATGAGGGGAAGGTCTGTATAAAGCCGTAGAGCGAGGGAACGCGAGCGGTAGGGAGAGTGGACAGCCTAACAGAAGAACTACCAGGGAGGTTTAACACACACACACACACACACACACACACACACACACACACACAGGTCCATTTCACTTTCACTTCCATCGTCACATCCATTAGCAACGCCAGCACTGCCACCAGAATAGCTAGCTACACCGGGACTGTTCAGCGTCCACCATTATCGCCTTCTCTTCTTCATTATCATTCCTCAAACAAGAAATTGAAGTTATGGGAGTATAGAAATGTATTTTCTATAACTGTCATCCAGCAGACAGCATATTATAGACTGTTTACAGTAACCATGTATTCTCATGTTACAAGTCTGAGTGTTGCTTTGAGCTTCAGTTATAATGATTATCCTTCGAATGTTGGGGGGTCTGTATTTTGCTGTAAAGGTGGCGAGGGAAAGATAACAGCAGTTACGTCTGTATCGCCAGTAGGACACTGTAACGTAGGTGGCGAGGGAAAGATAGCAGTTACGTCTGTATCGCCTGTAGGACACTGTAACGTAGTAGTGTTGAGTCTGAAGCTGGTGATAACGTCTTGGAGGTTAGAAGATTCCGAAGATGAGGTGTTGTCTTAGTTATTACCTGGTGTGGAATCTCCGGCTGCCCAGGTTCGCGTACCGAGGTTGGTCGCAGGATATTCTTTTTATTTCATTCTCTTCCTCCGGAATGGTCTAGGAAAATACCTCGCATAACCGTAAGTTGCCTGAATCGCCAGGGTTATCACGTTTTGTTTATCTGGTGTGAGCTTTCTCTTGGTTGGGTTCGAAATGCCCATCGTAGATGAACGGGTGATATTATGGTAATGGAGAATGGCTGAGGTACGTTGAATGCTTAAAATAAAGAAATTTGGATTTTTGTAGTATGCATGGCTATATACAGGCTGACTCTTGATTCGTCCAGCTGCAGGAGATGGGTCGTCAGTGTGTGAGTCCCTAGGCATCGTTAACGCCCAGGGATGAACCTGTGGTGGTCGGTTCAGTATAGTGGCCATGAACGGTGGTAGCCCCGCACTGTGATCTCCCTACCACACCATCTTTATTGAATGTTATCCTCTCTGGAGTATTTGGCTGCTCCACAGAGGCTCCCAACTGTCTTTATTGAACATGATCCTTTTATGTGTCGAACTATGCTTTTCTTCAGCGGTTGTCATTACTTCCTCGTTTATACCTCTGAGTGACGATCACTTAATGAGTTCCTCTCACTGTGATGTGATGTTGCTCTCACTGTGTTACAATGTTGGTGTTCCTGCTTGACAGGACTGTCTTCATCTGCGTTACTTGTCGCATAATTTGTCTTGTTGTGAAGGTCTTTTGCTCGGGAGAGCGAAACGAGAAAATCTTATCTTGGTAAGAGACTTGTTTGTTTATTCATATTGGGAGCTTTTGTCTGCTTCATGAAGAGACCATAGTACCCAACTCTTGTCTGCTTGATTACGTACCTGTAATTATTTACGGTCTTTTGCATAGCTTATCAGTTCTTTTATTTATCATAACCGCTTTGGAATAGATATATATGTATATATAATGAATTTTGTATTCCTTCCTCGACCCTATGGCCGTTTGACTCTGGAAGTTCATTGATTATTAATGAATCGTATGACTGTAAAGAAATAGTTGGCCGTACTGTTGTTTATGTAAGGTGGCCTCTCTCCACTGGTGGTAGTGAATGATTGGATGGTCAGCGAGGGTATGGTAATAGGTTCCCATGGCAGGAGGATGAGCCTGGCCCAGCTCCACCTGTCCTACACTCGTACCTCTCCTGGGAAACACTAGTTGGCCATACCGACCATCCTTGGTTGGCCATACTGACCATCCTTGGTTAACCATACTGACCATCCTTTGTTGGTCATACTGACCATCCTTGGTTGGTCTTACTGACCATCCTTGGTTGGCCATGCTGACCATCCTTGGTTGGCCATACTGACCATCCTTGGTTAGCCATACTGACCATCCTTGGTTAGCCATGCTGACCATCCTTGGTTAGCCATACTGACCATCCTTGGTTGGCCATACTGACCATCCTTGATTGGCCATACTGACCATCCTTGGTTAGATGCCTATACTAACCCTAATTGCCTATGCCTACCTTGGTTGCCCATACTCATCATGGTTGCCCTTACACTTGCTGCAATATTGCCGTGCGAATGCAAGTCCTCCTCGGAAGGTCCAGTGGTTTTTGCCAGACACTCCCATGTTGTGTATTGATGTTTTCCCTGCTGCTCTCCTGTGTCGAATGTTTCCCAAAATGGCTCCCATCTTTATCCCTGTTAGGCATAGCCCCCATCGTCTGTTTGGGGCACCACCCACCCCTATCATTCCCTTTCCTACCCTTTGTTTATATGTTCTTTTTCTTCGGTTCAGTCATTCCTGCCCATTTAACGGCGTTCAATTCCTTTCGTGTACATTTTCTTAATTTTTGTTAGCATGTCGTACATTACCCCCATCATCTTTAAAAGAACGCCGACTGTATTTATTTTCATCATCTTGTCACGTCTGCTTTACTGCCTCTCATTTCTTTTGTCTCCCCTTCCTGCGTCGGGTTTTTGTTTTCCCTGCTCCTCCCTCCTTCCTCCTCATCCTGGCTGGCTCCTCTCCCGTCATTACCCGAGTCGTTCTCTCCCAGGATCATGGCGACCTGGTCACGTTCAGACTGACTTCCAGCTTGCATCCACAGCTTTATTCTCGGTCCTGTATTTTTCTTCGTTTTCTATCCTATGTTTCTTAATTTTCCACTCTGTATTTCCTTCGTTTTCTATCCTATTTTTTTCTTTTCTGTCCTGTATTTTCTTCATAGCCCACCCTGCTTTTTCTCTATTTTCTTTCCTCGATTTTTATCATTTTTTGTTTCGATTTTCTTCATTCTCTGTTATATATTTTCTTCTTTTTCCATCCTATTATTTCTACATTTCCTACCATATAATTTTCTTCATTATCTTAGCTCTGTTTTCTTTCGTGTCTTAGAGTCTCTTCATTTTCTATCATATATTTTTTTTTCCATTTTCTACCATGTATTTCCCTACATTTTTTATTGTAGAATTTCTTCCTATCTCAAATTATCTTCGTTTTCTATCCCATACCCACTCTTTACTCCCGTTCAAATATCTGCCCTTTTTCTTTCCTCGTCTCCTTATTCGTTTTACCTTTTCTATTAGCTTTTTTTTTTTTTCCTCTCTTTCGCCACCTTTTAGTTGCACATCACTCATTATTTTTATTTTCCTCTCATTAACGTCTGGCACATTTCAGTCTTTTCCTTTCCCTTTTTCTATCTACCTTTTCCCCTTTTTACTCTACCCTTTTCTCTGTCTCATGCGCGCGCCTCTAGAGCGCTTCCCACATCTTCCGTCCTCCCACAGGACTTCCTAACACAAGTCGTGTCAAGCTGAGGCTGGCCCTGTCCTGGCCCCTTGGCCGTGTCAGGCTGGCCAGACCCCTTTTGGTCCAGCTCGTCGACGGCCGCCAGCCGACATGCCTGCCTGGGCGGTCGGAGACTCATTACCTAAATGGGTGTTCGGCCCATTCATTACACGCGGCGATGACGACTTCGGCAGGAGACCCACGATTTATGCTGAGCTCGTGGGGGCAGGGGAGGTTAGGGAGCTTGGAGGAGGAGGAGGTGGTGAGGGGGAGCTTGGGGGGAAAATGGAAGGGTTGAGAGAGACCGAGTGGGGTGAGGCAGATTCAGAAGCTGAGAGGTAGACTCGGTAGAATGCTGGTAGAGAGGTGTGGAGAACGTGTGAGACTCAGATAGACGGAGGCAGAGCGATGGGTATTGTGGAGACACTGGGGGAGATGGGTGTTATCTCCCAGGCTTCAGGTGAGGGAGGAGGAAGGAACGATGGGTATTGAAGTAAAGGGAATGATTAACTGGTTGTGGACGTTGATGACGAGGCGTCATTGGTTACTGTATTTTGTGTGGGGTGAGGGTGAGAGTGTGTGGGGTTAGGGTGAGAGTAGGGAGGGGTTGGATGCTCTAGTCCGATGTTGAATTGCTGGGCTTAAGAAAATGATTCCTGTAAGATTTGAGAGAGAGAGAGAGAGAGAGAGAGAGAGAGAGAGAGAGAGAGAGAGAGAGAGAGAGAGAGAGAGAGAGAGAATATAACAAAGAATATAGGGAATAGAATTGTGGAAGAAATGTCGTGCACTGATAGTCATTCTAAGACAGAATGGCCGAAGGAAACCCCTAAAATCATTAGGAAATTCATTCCAGCCAGAAACAATGATGTGGTGTTCAGAAAAGTAAAGACCTCATGGGGGGTTGGTTGGCCTGGGTCGGAGCAGAGAGGAAGAATGTGATGAATTTGACAAGAAAATCACGGCTTGCACGACCCCAGCCGAAATGATCAGGGAAAAGGGGGGAAAGTACACGAATGTAGTGAAAGTGAGAGGGAAGAAAGAAAAAGAAATATACGGAGGCCGGCATGATACTTTCTTACGGGTGTTGATACAAGAACTAGATGAGAATTTTTTTTCTTCTTTGTGATCGTCAGGGAAAAAAAAAAACGAATGAGAGAATTATGAAACGCTGAGGAGACGTCGGATTGTCAGTTGTTGTTAGACGCTGGTGGCATTTTCCCCTCCTCGTGATATATTTTTTCTTTGGACCCCATTTACATGGTTGCGATTCCGGTGGATTATTTCTCCCCCCCCCCCCTCCCCCCCGCCGCCGTTGTAAGGGTTGCCTTATGGGGACTGCCTTGTGCTGCTGGTGTCGTCAGCGACGTGGCCAGAGTCTGATGAAGCAAGTTGACTGCACAGGGGTTGACCCCGAGTGACCTCATGCCTTTGTACCCTCAGTGTTGGTTAGACCCCCGCCAAAAGGTCTTGGCCATCGGAAACTTGAGAGTGACGTAATGTATCGTCGTACCCGGGTGGGTAAGGTGTTGTAATTAAGGATTTAAAGTTATGGTAACCAGTGGGTGGAGGGAACGTACTTAGGGGATGGTTAATGGAACCGAAAGGCGAAGTTGTTCCAGTTAGAGGCTCTTGCCTCATTAAATGAGACCAAGCCATCTTCATCCCATGCTCCAGGGGTTAACTTCTTCTTTGGTTTAATTCTTCGCACGGTAAGGACGCAGATCGTCATAAAGGTTTGATTCCTCTCGTTTAATAAGAGATCAAGACGTCTTTGGTAAGGGATTTAAAGTTATTGAATATAAAGCCTTAGTTAGCTCTCTATACGTAAGTGTATTTGATTGCGTCCAGTTAGAATGGAAGATCATGAGACATAAGTGGTCAGAGGTGTCGTACGTAAGGGCTTGAGTCATCGTACACATGGTAAGAGCATCGTACCCTTGGAGGATAAAGTCGTCGTACTCTAGGGAATGTCTTTCCCCACGGGAGAAGTTCCCTGCCGTTGTTTTCCTTTATGCCAAGTCGAACATTTACTAGACTGTCATTTCTAATTAATTCCCTGCTGTCATCTGAATTGTCGTGTGGAATGCTACTAAGCTGGGAATATTTTTTTTTTTCTTCTTCTTAGCCTGAACTCTTGCAAGACCAGGACAAGTCACCATGTTAAGCTGGAATCTTCCATCTGGGTGTCTTCATTCGAGCAATATCATGGATATTGCTAGTGTACTGTGGGGATGTCACGCCCTCTTCCGGGGTAAACACTGCAGGCGTCCTATGGATCGAGGTGGAGTTGCATTTGACGACACTGGGTCAGAAAACTCCCTAGGGTTAGGACGAAATCTTTTTGCTACTGTGGTTATTTCGTAGATATTTTGATACCGATTTTGATCTTGTGGCGTCTGGTGAGGTTCAGGATTGGTAGGGTTAATACATCAGCTGGAGATTTGATATGAGGGATATATTATATATATATATATATATATATATATATATATATATATATATATATATATATATATATATATATATATATAATTCGTAATGGCCTCGTTTGACTTTTTTCTCATGGATTCCACCTAAGCAAGTCCCCCCACTCCTGGACGACAACTGGTGAGACTCGAGTGTTCTGTTCACGTTTGTGTACGTTGCTGGACGCTACACCAGTCGAATTGGCTTGTCTTGTTGCAGTTGTTCCACCATGAAGATGGTGAAGGCTGTTTTTTTTTACTATTAAGGAGAGAGAGAGAGAGAGAGAGAGAGAGAGAGAGAGAGAGAGAGAGAGAGAGAGAGAGAGAGAGACGTAACGGATGGAAGGTAATTTGGAAAGAGAAGGAAGCATTTAAGAATTTCCAAGTCCATCTGTCTGTCTGTCTGTCTGTCTCTGCCCGTATACTGGTCGTAAGATGCACCAGTGTGGCTGAGGGTGGAGGCGCGACCGGGCGAGGTTGGCGAGTGTTCTGGTCGAGGCAACGCTAACCTCCCTGACCTGTGGTTTATGACGACCAGGTCGCGTAGGGTCACCCGCCAACTGATGGTGTTGCTGCTAGCGGTGTTGGGATGGTCGCGAGCACAATACCCCTCGGGTTTCCCTCCCCGAAGTTCCAACACATAAGTGCTCCCTTTCCTGACCTGGTGTCCACTTTGGACATGGCCCGTCTTTCGCCTTTTTATTATCAGCCATTTCTCTCACGTTTTGGTTAATATCCACTAATACTTTTTTTTATCACTCTCTCATATCTCCTTAGTGCTGGTCAGTTTTCTTCAATATTTTCTCCTTTTCTTTTTTTTTTCCTCCCACACACAATCTTCTTATCCTCCCTACGTTCCCTCAGCATGTTCCACTCGTCGAGGCAAAGCGCAAAGATCAAACGGTCGGCATAGGGAAGGGAAAATGGGAAAGAATTTCGAATCCTCGCCGTGAAGGGCCCTGGCCAGAGAGAGAGAGAGAGAGAGAGAGAGAGAGAGAGAGAGAGAGAGAGAGAGACTGGACGAAAGGATCATAAACTTGAGGCTTGGGGGAGGGTGGGGTTGGGGTTAGGGACTAGCTGGCTGGCTGGCTGGCTGGCTGGCTGGCTGGCTGGCTGGCATGTTGATCGCAACGTTAATACCCAGATCAGGTTCGATTCGTGTTTACAAAGTCAGTCTTAAATATCGGCGCGTCATGTGGCAGGGCGGAGGGTCGCATGCATAGTGGATAGGAAGGAGTCTTGCCCCAGCCAGGAGCGAACCCCCTCCACGCTTGCCTCTGCCTCCCGGCGCCCTTTGGGTGACTCCGGATCGCTGAAGCCCACTGAATAATCGTCGGTTCCTGAGCGTCCATTAAGTAACTACGAGTCCCCAGTGCTTAGTGGAGTATGACGAGTCCTCAGTGGAATGAATCATCGCGAATCCTCAATCCTCAGTGGAATGAATCGTCGCGAATCCTCAATCCTCAATGGAATGGATCATCGCGAATCCTCAATCCTCACTGGAATGAATCATCGCGAATCCTCAGTCCTTAGTGGAATGAATCATCGCGAATCATCAATCCTCAGTGGAATGAATCATCGCGAATCATCAATCCTCAGTGGAATGAATCATCGCGAATCATCAATCCTCAGTGGAATGAATCATCGCGAATCCTCAGTCCTTAGTGGAATGAATCATCGCGAATCATCAATCCTCAGTGGAATGAATCATCGCGAATCATCAATCCTCAGTGGAATGAATCATCGCGAATCCTCAGTCCTTAGTGGAATGAATCATCGCGAATCATCAATCCTCAGTGGAGTGAATCATCGCGAATCCTCAATCCTCAGTGGAATGAATCATCGCAAATCCTCAATTCTCAGTGGAATGAATCATCGCAAATCCTCAATCCTCAGTGGAATGAATCATCGCGAATCCTCAGTCCTTAGTGGAATGAATCATCGCGAATCATCAATCCTCAGTGGAATGAATCATCGCAAATCCTCAGTCCTCCGTGGAATGAATCATCGCGACTCTTCAATGCCTAGTGGATTATTATGGATCCATGTTGCACGTCGCTTTAAAATGATTCATTATATCGTAGGTGCTCAGGAAAGGACGCCAGGTGAATGGATGTGATTCTTCTTCTAACACCCAGTCCATAAAGTGAGTCTCGTACTCCACAGTGAATAATATGGATACCTGACTCCCAGTGAGTGAGTCATCCATTGCTAAGGTGAATAACGTGGATCGCTGACGCCCAGTGAATAACATGGATCGCTGACGCCCAGTGAATAACGTGGATCGCTGACGGCCAGTGAATAACATGGATCGCTGACGCCCAGTGAATAACGTGGATCGCTGACGCCCAGTGATTAACATGGATCGCTGACGCCCAGTGATTAACATGGATCGCTGACGCCCAGTGATTAACGTGGATCGCTGACGCCCAGTGATTAACATGGATCGCTGACGCCCAGTGATTAACGTGGATCGCTGACGGCCAGTGATTAACGTGGATCGCTGACGCCCAGTGATTAACATGGATCGCTGACGCCCAGAGATTAACATGGATCCCAGACGCCCAGGTATTACCGTGGATCGCTGACGCCCAGTGATTAACGTGGATCGCTGACGCCCACTGAATAATTGTCATATGAGAAGATGCCGTGCTGGAGGCTGAGTCTTATAGATGGGATATTGACCACCAATGATACGATAGCTGCTGGAAGAACGATACTCCCTAGTTAGATAACGTCCATTGATTGGACGATATCCCTCACCTCGAGGGTATTCTCCGAGGAGACGATACCCACCTGTAGGAGATTGCATTGACGAGGATGGTACCCCACGTTTAGGACGATACCTACGTTACCACCTAGTGGAATTATGCATACCAGAAGGACAGTAGCCACCACTGCATCGATCCCCACCAGAAACACATGGGGTGAATACCCTCTAGTGGGCCAGGACTTCCACTGGCGCGGGGCCTATAAGTGGGATGATTCCCACTAGGGGAACGATAGCCACCGACGAACGATACTCACCAGTTGAGCCGTATGTGCTGCAGGACATATACCACATCGGACGATACCTCACCACTACATCGATAACCCACGTAGGGAAACGTGGTGGCTAATGGTGATATCACCATTTGAACGTTACCCGGCATGGCTTCCTGCGCCCGGTAGTGCAACGATACTCCCTGTGCAACGATACTCCCAGTGCAACGATATCCGCTGGTGCGTTTGAACTCGCCGTTGGCTTAATACCAACCGTTGGAACGCGACCTCGCAAGACTTGCGAACTCTTGTGAGGTAGCGACGCTCTCTAGTGGAACGGTCTCCATCACTTATACGATAGATATCCCCCACTCGTACAACACCCACCTGTAAGTACTGTATTCGTACTTACAATGCTGTCCGCCGCATTCAGTGAATAACGTAGATATGAACAACATTATAGTTCTTCAGTCAGAGACACTCGATGTATTAAGTAATGTACACCATTTGTGTATATTTTTTTTTTTTACAGTATGATGTTACTTTATCATGAGTTTTGGTGAAGGTTATTTCATGTTGAGTGTAACCTGTTTATCAATTGCTGTAACGTAGTCTTTTTTATGTTTATTTTACTTCATACTATTGTGGGTTTTGTACATGTAATTCGCCTGCTTGTTGTTTAGATTGTGTTCTGGTTTTAGGTGGTTTTAATGTGTTGTAAGGGTTAATTGTATATATATCTCTCGGCTTAAGTGTACAGTGTGGTATCTGCAGGGAATGTTGGGTTAGGGCGGAAGGTGGAGCTGGGATGGGGTGGGCGTGTGGCTTTGTGGTAGTGGCGTGCGTGTGGTCGGGGCGGGGGTGGAAGTGTAGCCCGGGCGAGAGTAGGCGTGTGGTGGTGGCCGTGTGGCTGGGCAGTGGTGGGCTTTTAGCTGGAGTGATGATGTTTGTGTGGCTGAGGTGTGGTTGGATCTAGTGGTGATGGTAGGCGTGTGGCTAGGGCGTGGTTGGGTCTGGGGTAATGGTAAAGGTGTGACTGGGGCGAGGATGAGCGTTGTGGTGGGCGTGTGGCCATTGCAGTAGTGGGTATGTGGCCGAGGGAACGGTGGGTGTGTGGTTAGGGCGGGGGTGGGCGTAACGGTGTAATGAGGAGGGAGACAAAGGCCAAGTGTGGCGTGTAAGGCAGCGCGGCGGGGGGCCCACGCTGGTGAGGCGCTCAGCTGGCCCGGCCAGGAGGCGGGAGGGCGGAGAGAGGCAGACACGAACGAAGATGGGAGCAGAAGTGGTGGGAGGAGAAGGAGGAGGCGATTAAGGGGAATGGAAGAGAATTTGGAGTTAATGAAGAAGATGAGAAGGTGAGGATAAGTAAGAAGAGAGGAGGGAAGTATGCAAGAAGGAGACGCGGCGGATGGTGAGGGGGAGGGAGTGATGTGTGGTGACGGATGGTTGAGGAGTAGGTGATGTGTTGGTTGGCTGGTGGGCAGGAGGATTCGTAAGGTGAGAGGATGTATTGAGTAAAGAAATCAGTGGCTGATATTATTTATGGAGAGAGTGAGGGTTGTTAGTGATATCAGTCGTTTGGGAGCACGAGGAAACTGACTACCATTTTCAGAAGTAGAAAAGGGATGTAAGAAGAGTGACGAGTTGGATTTAAAGGCGGGGCTGGAAAGGTTCTGGGTGGGTAAGGGGAGCTGGTTGGGGTTCATTGGTAATTGTAGACCTGGGAATGACGAGGTGGACAGAGGCGGGCGGGTGTGAGTTTTGGTCAAACACGTCGGCAGGTGGTGAGGCAGTAATGAAGTGAACTGGAGTGGGACGCCAGAGAAACTAACAAGAATGTACAGGTTTGTACCTTACTCGTATGTGGAAAAGGAAAGGTCAGTGATAGGGCGTCATGGGAAAGCAGATTCCACTCAAAGAAAGATTTTATGAAATATGATACGTAATGACAGAGCCATGAAACGGGAATGGACTGTGTCTCGGTAGAGGCAGCGTGAGGAAACGTTTGGGAAGAAGAAAAGATGATACTTAAACGTTTGCTCTCTGGTGTACGTTATTGTTATCATTATTTATATGTAGTTGAAAGTACAAGCGAAGAAAAGTAAATGGCTTGTGTACATCAAAAGGAATTATGCTTCAGAACACAATCAGAACCTCGTTAAGTCCATGATGAGAGAGAGTGTTGCAGAGATGAAGCACATCAAGAGTGAACTCCGATAAGTACGTCATAAGTAATACCCCAGAGGAGAGGCACAGTTTGATCGAACCTTGAGAGCACATTGTATTAAGATAATGCCTTCAAGCATAGTATGACGGTAACAACATCAGAAGAGATAGTGCCCCAGACTACAGGCTTTAGAAGTCGGAAGCTTCTTTTAAGTACGGCAAGATAGATAATTCCCCAAGACGCATGGTTAGAATGTCATGTATTTAAGTCCCATCACAGGGTATCCTTGCCCAGATGACTCGGGTCTATCTAAACCTCTTACCTCCGTCAGGAGAGCAAACCTCTTACCTCCGTCAGGAGAGCAAACCTCTTACCTCCGTCAGGAGAGCTCACGCCACAAAGCATGGACCAGTTACGACTAAACCTCTTTCTAAGTACATCATAAGAGATAATCAGGTAAATAATGTTACGAGCGGAGAAGGAGGAGGAGGAGGTTCGAGTCGACACCACTGAGGCCTGTGATTTATGACCACCCGCTGCAAATGTTAAAGGTTTCCCCCTCCCCTCCCTCCCTTCTCCACTGCTCCTCAGGCTGAACAGTACATATGTTTATCCTGTATTCCAGCTGCACCCTTTATATCTCGGCTGCTGTAACTTACATATGTTTAGCCTCTGTTCCAGCTGCTTCTGACTTGCAGGTGCTTGTGGCGTTAGTTCATCTGTATGTTTTAACACACCCTTTGTGTTACATTTTCACGTACTGTGTACCTATACTGGGTCTTGGAAAGAAAACTGTTGTGTTGGCTGTGTACTCTTAACATCTGTTTTGTTGTGCTTGTACTTATAAAACTGTTCCGTAGGCTGCCTGCCTTCACTGTAGACATTTGTCTTTATCCTCACACCATTTTTTTTTCTTTATTTTCAAACACAGTTTTCGTTGCCTGTATGACCACCTGTGTCCTGTTGAACACCTGTTTGCTTCTGCGTTAGCTACCCATATCCTGACCACCTGTTGTGTTGGTTGTCCGTATCCTGACCACATAACGCGTTGGTTGCTCGTATCCTGACCACCTGTTGCGTTGGTTGCTCGTATCCTGACCACCTGTCGCGTTGGTTACTCGTATCCTGACCACCTGTCGCTTTGATGCTCGTATCCTGACCACCTGTCGCTTTGATGCTCGTATCCTGACCACCTGTTGCTTTGGTTGCCCGTATCCTGACCACCTATTTCGTTGACGAGCCTTTCCTTAGATTGTCAACACCAGTCACGTTGACTGGCCACACCTGTGATATCTGTGTGTCTTGCTCGTACCCAGGACGCTTTTAAGATATATATTTTAAGAAATTTTAAACGTGCACTGTACGGGCCTTTTATACCCTTAATACCTGCCTCTTTAGCTTCTTCTCGTACCATTAACACGAGCAGCATTAGTTGCCTATGTCCCATCTCCCCTTCTTTGTTTCCGATAGGTTGGGAGTGGCAGATGACCGTCATACACCCAGAGCCAACAATACCTTTGCAGTGACGTATCATTTGCTTCGGTGCCGGTGCGTCTGCCTTGAACTTGCAACGTAATCCTCTGATGCATATCTCGAGGCGCATTACTTTTTGACGCGGTTGAGACTATCCATCGTCCGAGGTTCTTCGAGGCAGACAAGGGTCTATCCTCTTCAGTCTTGGGGTGAAATTTTCTGTATTGGAAGAACGCAAGACAACACTGGAAACCTTGATCTTTTTGTCTCTCATTTATGTCCAACAAGGGCAACACCTGTTGTGATTGTCTCTGGTGGTGTACCACCGCAGCAAAATGGGTTTCGTAGTTCACCCGGTGGGTAGAGGTGGTGGGGTCTGGGATCTTAAGGGCTATTTAGTTGTACTGGGTGCCAGGGTATATGCGTCATTCCGTGACATCACTATCATACTTAAAGATCTCACCGATGTCCTCAAAGGATCGAACCGTCGCGTTCAAGGATCGAACCACCGTGGTGTCATAGGATCGGATGGCCGTACTCAAGGTTCGAATCTTCTTGTTTAAGGGGTTAGATGATTCGTTGATAGCTGTCATCACATTTTGATCTTTTATACGAACGTTAGGTCCGTAGCGTCCTGCTTTGGTCATGCGTTTATAAAGTGATGATAAAGCGACCTAAACTGATGTATTGTAACTTAATCAAGTCGAACTTTCCGTGATACGACGGTGGCCACAACGCAATATTGGGTATTGTGTCTTCGTCGTACCACACGCACTTGAAATGGCTCACAAGGACGGAAGATCCGCGTTGCGTTGGCTTAATATCCGCCTTGCGTTGGCGTAATATCCGCCTTGCGTTGGCGTAATATCCGCCTTGCGTTGGCGTAATATCCGTGTTGGTGTGAAAGCTTTGGGGCGGCGGGGGGGTGCGAAAAATCCGCCTTGAGGCTGATTGCCCTAATGACGCTGTTGGCGCATCTGGAAGCGTCGCTGTCCGGGATGACAGCGTTAACCCCGCGGTGAGAAATATTTCGTCCAGGACGTCGTGGCGTCATCACACGAGGGAGATTACACCTTGGAAACATGCAGACGCTTCTTGTGCGAGGTCAGGACGTTGGCGGAGAGTTCGAGGTTCGTCTGCCGATGATGCGCGGGAGGTTCCGCGGATAACCTGAGGCTACTTGCCGATGGTATGCGGACATTCGCGGGTAACAGAAGGGTCTTTTGCGGATAAAAGAAGAAGGAAGATTTGCGGATGACATAGTGATTTTTGCGGGTTACAAGGACATTTGCGGGTGATGGTAGGACGTTTCATGGTGAGATAAGAACATTGGGAGGTAACGCGAGGACAGTGCGGAGAATAGGAAGACATTCGCTGTCAACTTACGCAAAAGTTCTTGTTAATAGGAGGGCTGAGGGCAAGCAGAATGAAGACTGGGTAACCCGGGGGACATTTTTCGGTTACTATTAGAAATTCACAGGAAAACACGACGGAATTTTTGAGGGGGTAATATGAGCAACATTTTGTGAATGACATTAGGACATTTGAGGAGAAATATGGCAACATTTACGGTTACCATGACATTTACGGATGAAATGTCGACATTAGAGCGGGGTCATGCAGCTTTTTGGAAATGCCATGATAACTTGCGGAGAGCGTAAGGACATTTGCAGTTGGTGTGATAATATCCGCTGGTCGTGTTTGATTTTGGTGCGGATGGTGCAAGGAAGTCTGCGGGTAGTACACTGGGACTGTGCGATTTCTTATGAGGACATACGCTGTGAACATTAGGGGAATGCTGGATATTATGAGGACATGGGTGGATAACGTCGAGAATATTCGGTGATGTAACGTGATACTAATCGTTGATATAACAATATTCGCTGATGTGACATGGGAATATTCGCTGATGTAACATGAGAATAATCGTTGATATAACATGAGAATATTCGCTGATGTAACATGAGAATATTCGTTGATGTAACATGAGAACAATCGTTGATATAACATGAGAATATTCGCTGATGTAACATGAGAATATTCGCTGATGTAACATGAGAATAATTGGTGATTTAGTATGAGAATATTCGTTGACGTAACATGAGAATATTCCCTGTTATAACATGGACGTTCATGGGTAGTAGTTCAGATATTTATAGGAGGAGAGAGGATCTTAAAAAGACTTGGGAGCTGTCTTATGATGGCGTCGGATCGCCGGATATTGTGAATAAGGGAGTTGTATGTAGCGTAGCGGATAACCGGAGGCTTGTGAATGGGTTGTGGGAAGACATCCCTGAGAATATTAGTGTTCGGATGACGGAAGGATCTTTGGGAACAAGGCGTCAGTATTCGCGGATGAATCGAGATATTCATGGGTAACTGAAGAATATTTTATGGAATGCTTGTATTCGGGAGTTGTAAATCAATATTTTCCAGTCAAATGTTAGTTTTAATCGTCAATTTAGTTTTATGAAAATTTCGTACAAGTTCTGTACGAGTTGTATCTTTTTTCCTCATCATTAATTCCTGAAATTCATATAGCTTTTATTTTCCTGGAATTTATGTAGCTGTTGTTTTCCCGGAATTCGTATAGCTTTTATTTTCCTGGAATTTATGTAGCTGTTGTTTTCCCGGAATTCGTATAGCTTTTATTTTCATTGAATTTATATATAGCTGCTGTTTTTCCGGAATTTATATAGGTGTTAGTTTCCCGGAATTTATACAGTTGTTATTTTCATTAATCATAGTCTTGTGTCTCAGGCATATTTATCTGTGTCGGTGAAGTGGCTTTGACTGCTTGGTGATTTCACTGCTGACGTAGGAGGTTATCCAAGATGTATCATGCCATCTCTCTCTCTCTCTCTCTCTCTCTCTCTCTCTCTCTCTCTCTCTCTCTCTCTCTCTCTCTCTCTCTCTCTCTCTACTGCCTCAGGAGTCCTTTCTGTCCAAATGCGTTGTTGCGTGTGCGTCTCGTGGAGAGTGTGGAGGGCAGTTGATGAGTAAATGACCTGTGTACTGTGGTTCCATCGTGGTCCTGTAGGGGTCTTCGGATATGTTGGGACTGTGTCCGTAGCACTGCAGTGATGGTTTATGCCCACGCACACACACGCGCACATGTGTTGCATATAGTATAGATTCATCTCCAAGACTTATGTGGATGTGTGTGCGTATTGTTGGTGGTGACGTGTGTTGACACCTGCTCGCGTGGGCGCACACTTGCGTATTGTTGTGGTGCCCGGTGGTGATGGGTATCGCGTGCCTTTCTTATTTCACGGTAACATTGTATGTCCCCGTCTGATGCCACCTGTCACGTCCGCTCTGTGTGTCACGATGAGCGTGGCCAGGTGGCACTGACAACCCCCCGCCTCCTTTCCTTGTTCCCTACCTCACCACCGTGTCATCATCCCTCTCGGCGTACCCACCTCCTTCTGCTGCTGCGCGAAGAAGGGCAAGAGCACTGAACCCTGTGAATGCGACGGGACGACCACCCCCCTCCTGGATATGATGATGGTGGCGTCACCTTTTGATCTGACCTGTACGAGGGTTCAGGTCACAAGTCGTGCCATCAATGATCTGGGGTCGTGCTTCAAGGGTCGCAGCGTTAGGGCTCAATGGGGGGGTCAGGGTTGTATATGATGGATGACTTATCCAGGATGGCATTCGTGAATAGCTGCTCTTTCCTCCCCTGTCGTGTCTTGAACCACACGTACTTAGAACTCCTCCCAGTCGGCTCGTTACTTTTTTTTTTGTGCTCGTTTCGATTACATGCAAATGAGCCGTTGAAATGTTTTTGAACTTGAGGTCCCAAGCTCATTTAGAATACGATTATCCTCCATGATTTTTTTTTTTTTCCCAAGCTCAACCGTAGTTAATATTTCCGCTGGAAGGAGTGCGTCTCGCTGAACCCAAGGGGGGGAGGAGGAGGATATCCTCAACTTTGGCGGCGTTCGGACGCGCGGGTTATGTTTGTTTCCCGGCTGTCTGGAGTAAATAGCCTGGGGGCGGCAGGGCATTCATGAATTCTAATCAGCCGAAGCTGTGGCTGAGAGACGGCGCGAGACACGCCCTCAGACCTGCCGAGATTCGTCCTTCCGTCGCCTCGCTCCTGTCTGGCTTCGGCTCGTGTTTGCGTCCAAAGTACTCCTCCCTCGGTGTAAGCTAGGCTTATCTTGGATATATCTGTCCGTCGGTGATCTCTCGGATGACATATCCCGGTTGTTGAGTGCGCTTAAGGTGGAGTTCCTAGCCCTTGAGAGGGCGAGTGGCGTTGGCTGGTGGGTCGTTAGCAAGTGTGGAAAAGTAAGCGGCGGGAGAGCACCGCTTACGCCCATGTTGTGTGGGTCTGTTCGGCCGTAACTTGTAAGCGATACTCGTGGGTGTTCCGACCGTAAGTGAACATTACAGCGATCTATTGCCCACCTCCCATTACTAATGTCATTAATATGTACAAATATTCCGAGTGTTCCGTCTTGAAGGAGACATTGCCAGGCCCACTGCCAGGCCCGGCTAGGGATGAATGGCGTGGATGAATCACTTCCTCTCAATTTAAGTGCGAGTCAGGCCCACGCAGGGGTGATTGATTTACGAGCCTGGTGTGTTATTAGGCCGGTGTTCATTATCCGGACTCGTACCTCTCTCATCTCTCTCTCTCTCTCTCTCTCTCTCTCTCTCTCTCTCTCTCTCTCTCTCTCTCTCTCTCTCTCTCTCTCTCTCTCTCTCTGTGCTGGCTCGTACCTCTCCCATCTCTCTCTGTGCTGGCTCGTACCCTCTCTCATCTCTCATTATTCTGGCTCGTACCCTCTCTCATCTCTCTCTCTGCTGGCTCGTACCCTCTCTCATCTCTCATTATTCTGGCTCGTACCACTCTCATCTCTCTCTCTCTCTGTGCTGGCTCGTACCCTCTCTCATCTCTCATTATTCTGGCTCGTACCCTCTCTCATCTCTCTCTGTGCTGGCTCCTACCTCTCTCTCTCTCTCTCTCTCTCTCTCTCTCTCTCTCTCTCTCTCTCTCTCTGTTGGCTAGTACCTCTCTTCTCTCTCAATATTCTGGCTTCTACCTCTCTCATCTCTCACTCTGCTGGCTCCTCTCATCTCTCAGTGTGCTGGGTCCTACCTCTCGTATCTCCCATTTTCCAGGGTCGCACCCGTTTTCATTTCACTCTCCTGGCTCGTAACCTTTTCACCTTTCGCAACGCTGTCTCGTACGCCCTCCCGTCTCATACTACGGTGGCTCGTACCCCTGCCGTCTCGCAGTCGTAGCTTTTACCCCCGCTAATTTTCCGCTCTCGTGGCCCATACCCCTGTAATCTCTCGCTATCTTAGCATGTATCCCCTCGTTTTCACCTTACGATCCTAACTCGTACCCCCTTTTTTTTTTTTCATCTCGCTCTCCAGGCTCGGACCCCAAACTCATCTCCCGTTATCCTGAACCATCCTGGCTCCTTCCTCATCTCGCATAGTTGTTCACCTTTTCGATCTAAGCTTAGGCCCAACTTGCTGCTGTTCATTAATATTCACGGTATTACCGACATGTCGTAAACGTATAAGGTACTTGCCACTCGGCTACTTTCGTTGTATTGATTATCGTATTACGTGGCCGACCTCATCGTACATTCCCCTCACGAGGTAATGTCGTAATAACAATTTGTGGATTATAGTGATTATATCCCATGATGAATACAGATTATCTTCCCTTGGCGCCTATAGTATTTACAAAACCCGAGTCGTAATTTTCCAGAGGAATTTTTAAACCAGTGATTAGCCGACGGAGCCAGATACGTTGGGGGTTGTGGGGGGGACGATATACGTCGGCCCGCCGTACGACCACCCTCCATCCATCTTTATGAACGATAAGACGCGTCCCGATAGCGTGGTTGTCGGATAAGTGGGGCCTGGGGGTGTCCGGAACGATGTGATGAAAGACGATGGAAGAGGACGGGAAGAGCAGAGAGGGAGGGAGCAGGGAGAGAGAGAGAGTATATAGACAGACGTAAGTACATAGACGGATGAATAGATGAAGACTGCAACGCAGAGAAAAAGAGTGGCTCTTGTCAGCTAGGGAGCACAGCAGTAGCAACCAACGTTGAGAAGGCAACTATACTTGCCTTCAGTTTACCCTACATCATGAAGACATGAAACCATGAGGGCTTAACCCCTACCTTTCACATGCACATCCACACACACACACTGGTGTAGTGGTTAGCGTGACTGACCATGAGCCAGTGTGGGACCGCCTAGAGTCGGGTTCGCATGAGTTCGAATTCTGGGCCCAGGAGTTGGCCTACACCCAACCCAGGTGTTCATCCTCTCCTTGGGGGATGATCTGTGAATGGGTATTTGGCTAAGGCTGGTGAGTATTTTAGTGTGTGTGTGTTTATATACATATACGGGTGTGAAGGCATGGTGTGTATATACAGGGTTAGAGAACGGCAAAGGGTCGGGAGCGAGTGGGGAATCAATACTGAGACGTCCCTCGCGTTGGCAGGAGAGGCAGACGAAATTCGGGTGATTCCTCACACCCCACGGATGGCGAGAACCGAGGGGTTATAAGATGGTTATTCTCTTCTGTGTTTGTATTTAGCGATTTATAGTAAGAAAGAATCTGAAGAATGAAAATAAAATGAGGGGGATGCATTCATGGTGCATGTAAGAAAATGCTTAGATTAGCCCAGTAGGTTCGTTTAAATGAGACGGAGAGTAAGACAAGCAGGCCGGACACAGCAGGGTTTTAAGACATATCCTGACACTATAACACTCGTACGTCAGGCAGCTACCACTACCTTAGGCTGTTGCTGCCTACAACCCACCATCTACCAAAACACATGTATATGTAGCAGAGTGAATATATTAGTGTACTTAACTCTCGTTATATAAGGAGCGAGGTGGGTATGTCAGTGTACTCCACCCGTCTGCTGCAGTAGCAGGTGGAGGATGGTGTATATGCCACTGTATTTCACATTTATGTGGAGGAGGAAGGTGATTGTATCAGGGTATCTCACACTCACATTTATTGTATGAATAAGGGTGAGTATATCAGTGTGTCTCATAATGTCTGTCTGTACACAGTTAGACCGGACGTTATTGTTCGTTTGGACAATAAGCTGATTGCAATGTGTCTCATCACCATGCAGTACAAAAGCGGAGTTGTAAAATATACACTCAGGACGGAGAAATACGTGGTAAATGTGGGAATATACGTGATGCATATAGCAGTGAAATTATTCCAATGGAATTAGATCTATGTGACATACATGATATATAAATTCCTTAGTTATTATGGCGAGAGATACAAGTTGAAGGATTGAACTCCATTACAGTAAACAGACGTAGATTGTTTGCGAAAGAACATCAAGAAATCCATGTTGTCATCATTAGGAAGGAAGTAAACAGTGTGGCAGCGAGACTGAATCGCTACGTCAGCTGCAAACATTTGTTTGTACTTTAGAACATAAAGATACATCTGGCGTGGTGACCAGGCCAGCGAGATGAATGTGCTCTCATCTTCAACGAAGGGGAACAATTCCCTCCTGTAATCATCTGTTTGCTCTGTGTTTAGTGATAATATTGAACCCGTCCGGCTGTAAGGGATATGGCAGCGAGTACTCGCGACACAGTAAATAAGATTATTAAATCGAGTCGGCCGGGTTGTTGGGGAGGGTGCAGCACGCCGCCCGCTCGATTAAACCAACAGATAACCCGCCGCTGTCAGTTGCCCCTGATATCGCTCCAGCATCTTTCTGACACTTGTGTTAATTAGAATTGGCTAGAGGTCGCCCATGACGGTGGTACTGGCGGCTAGCGTCCAGGGGTCGCCCATGCTGGTGGTAATACTGGAGTCTCTCGTCCAGTGGTCATCCAATGGTGGTAACACTAAGAGTCTCTCTCGTCCAGAGGTCGTCCATGTTAGTGAAACCGTTTGCCTTCGAGAGGTCGCTCAGGATGGGGGTAGTACAGCTACTCTCGCCTTCAGACGATGCCGTGGTGGCGATAGGTACACACATCTCTTAAAGGTCGCTGTTGGTGTTGGTGGTCAGGTGTCTTGACTTTCAAAAGGTCGCGAGACTTGTTAGTAGTTG
This sequence comes from Panulirus ornatus, assembly GCF_036320965.1. Taxonomy (NCBI): domain Eukaryota; kingdom Metazoa; phylum Arthropoda; class Malacostraca; order Decapoda; family Palinuridae; genus Panulirus; species Panulirus ornatus. Next base: position 11,053,193 of record NC_092252.1, on the reverse strand, counting down.
CGTCTCAGTCTCATGATAATATTATGTTGTAAAGCCGCACGAGGGCGTTGTTTTTTTTTCTCTCTCTCTCTCTCCTGGGGAGACGTGGTGAAAGTTGACGATCCCAATTAAGAGTCTTAAGGCTTTATTATGATGTTTCAGGAAGAGGAAGAGCATCAGAATCCCTGGCAAGAATAGGTTTTGACTCTTAGATATTGAGAGTGATCTCTCAGTATTTATAACCCCGAAAAGTTCGGTGGTTTAAGCCATGAACAAGAGGGTTTTGTGCCCGTAGAACGAAGGATTAGACTCCATATGATGATGGTCTCGTCCCTTGTGGGCTGTAAGTTTGCTAAAGCTTAGGTTCCAGTTCTCTCAGCTTTAGTGCGAGTAGCACGCTGGTGCTTGAGGGAGTTGTCATCGTTGTTAAGTGGATGTGTCATCACACTTGAAAGGCCGAGTCACCCCTGTAAAAGTGTTAAGTCATTTATCTTAGTGGGCTAAGTCATCGTTCGAGAAAAAAAAAAAGAAGGTCGTTACTGTAGTTAAGGTGTTAAGGTCTGTATTGTAATTCAGAGGTAAAGTCATCGTTACAAGGAGTCCGGTTACTGTACTCCAGGGGTTCGAGATATCTTAGTCAGGGGGTTCGAATTAGCATACACTGGGGCAAGGCATTTCGCCCCAGGGCCTGTCATCTCGTTGTGTGTTCATCTGTCCGAACGTGCTGACTCGTCTTCCTCTTGGTTCAAAGTATCGTACTCAGAATTAAGCCATCGTACCCAGTGAAATGAACTGTAGTACACAGAGAAGTAAACCATCATACTCTGAGAAATAAAGTGTCGTACTCATGTAAACTATAGTACTCGAAGTAAACCATCGTACTCAGAGGATTATAAACTATCGTATTCATGTAAAGTATAGTACTCGAAGTAAACCATCGTACTCAGAGAATTAAACTATCGTATTCATGTAAACTATAGTACTCGAAGTAAACCATCGTACTCAGAGGATTAAACCATATTGCTCATAGGAGTAAACCATCGCATTTGTGAGTGGAGGTGGGTACTTAAGCGTACGTGGGTGCACCCACGGCAGGTGGGTGGCTGTCTGTGAGTGGGCGGTGGTCGGTAGGTGGGGTGCGAGCAGGTGAGTCTGTGGGCGTGGCGGAAGAACGTACAAGGGAAGTGATCGCCCGCAGATATTTACATTGCACAGTTTTTGCTCCGTGTGAACCAGTCTGACTGGCTCACAGCGACAGGGGAGTTACTCCATCTGGGAGGGAGAGAGAGAGAAAGAGAGAGAGAGAGAGAGAGAGAGAGAGAGAGAGAGAGAGAGAGAGAGAGAGAGAGAGAGAGAGAGAGAGACTTGTGGTGTATACCTCTCTTTTTTCCGCCTTTTCTGACCCTTCATCATACTGGGCTATGTAAAATCTTCGACACTGAAAATCTTGCCGGATGATTTTATTTAGCCTTATAGTTAGTTATATGGATTTGCAAGTTCTCTTTACGGGATAAAGTTTGTATGAGAGAGAGAGAGAGAGAGAGAGAGAGAGAGAGAGAGAGAGAGAGAGAGATAGTGGAGTAGCCTTTCTCTGAGCGAGCCGTATGGTTCTGGTGAGGGAGCACGCCAGAGATGCTCGTGGTGGGGCAAGGGTGGAGAGAGGGGGGGAAAAAAAATGATCAGCGTTTTCATAGGGTTGTGTTCGTCGTGGGGCCTGGATTAGTTGTACCTTACTAACTTAGAACCCTGTGGGAAATTGTTAAACGCATTGGTTATACGACTCACTCATGCCAGTTTTCCCCTTCACACACACACATACACACACGCACACACACACACGTACACACACACACACACACACACACACACACACACACACACACACACACACGTTACTAGCTCAGGTAAGATTCTGTTCGACTTGTATTTCCAGTATATTGAGCGTCGCTGTAATCATCGTAAGAGAGATAACGCAAGTTCATGAATCCAGCTCTGTAAGATTCTGCCAGCGAGCTGCATATCTCGCTTCATTAAGAGCGCCCCTCGGAATTCTTCAAGCACGGTTCCCGTAAATTGTATCGTGTTACTTCGAATTGTTACAAGTGAGTTGTTAAGGTATGTAGGGGTGGCGCTGGTGTCCACAGCCAGTTAAGAGCGAGATTGGTGGTTTGTAAGTCGCCGGACGTGGTAGCAGTAGTTTGGTGTGACAAGGACGGTACGACCCTTAGGTAGAATGGTTTGACCTCTGACCTGTCAAAGGGCTGGCCATCATGCCTGAGGGTCGTTGTACCGTCATAGTCAAATGCTCGTAACGTCGTGCTCAAAGCCCTAAGAGGTGTTAACCTCTTGTCTATGGGGGGGACGAGTTTAATTGGGGGGGAGGGGGAAGATGGGATGTGTGCGTGTCCATATGCGTGGGGTAGGATGTGTGTGTGTGTGTGTGTGGCCAGTGGAGGACACGCAGATAAACATCTCTCATTCGAAATACAGAATGAAATTAATTAAAGTGGGGGTAAGATTCCTGGAACCTGTTTATTCGATAAGAAAACCTGGAAGCTGCCAATTAAATGTGAGAGGATGGAACAGTTGCCCGACCAACTTACTCCGACCAGAAAACACGACCAGCCCACTGCGACAGCTTACATCGACCAGCTCACGACCAGACTACGATAGTCGTATGTGATTACTCAAGTATGATCTATAGTCGTATGTGATTACTCAAGTATAATCTATAGTCGTGTGTGATTACTCATGTGTAATCTATAGTCGTGTGTGATTACTCATGTATAATCTATAGACGTATGTGATTACTCATGTATAATCTATAGACGTATGTGATTACTCATGTATAATATGTGACTAGTAACTCATTACTCGCGAATAACTAGTTTCCGATGATTTATATTTTACGAGTAACTGATGAACTGGTAACTGATCATTCATTTTTTGTCTCTGGTGATGGGTTATCCATGCATAACTTGGTGACTGCCTGCTGCTAATGATACATGTGTACCCGTGTATAACTGTTATGGGTTATTATTATTATTCACCTGTGACTGACAACACGTTTGTCATGTATACCAGTGATAGATTATACACATGATACCAAGGCCTTTGATAGACATGGCGTGTGTGTGTGTGTGTGTGTGTGTTAAGAGTTCCATGGTCAGTGGATTGGGCGAAGGCCGCATTCTCTGCTGTCCTTAGTCGCATATCGACTCTAGTGTCCTTTAATTCAAATGACATACACTGCCTCTGACGCGCACTTTTTCTCGAACACCCTAACCTAGTACCAGCTAGGAGGCTCTCTGATGTACTTCATAATATCCAGGATCTGTGTGGCGTTTTGATGAAGCTTTGACCCACCTGCCGCCTCGTGAGGTGGGGCTTCCGTCGAGGCAAAAATCTCCTCCGTATCGTATTTCATATTTTATTTTGTAAGTTTAGCGGAACATTGGTCATCTGCTCATTGCCTGGTCTCGGCTGTACCTAAGAATGTAACTTGGGAAGAGGCCTCGTGTTTCACGGTGCTGGTGTATGCTGTTACTAAGAGCTCTTTGATCCAAGAGAGAGAAAAAAAAAATGGGGAAAAAAAATTTGAGAAATTGCTGGTATAAGCATCAACCTTGACGCAAGAGTGGAGTGGGCGAGTCTGGCTGGCCGTGTGTTACAGGATTGACGTGTGCTGACAGCAATAGTCGCCAGATAACTGTGATTACCCGGCGATAGTGATTGTTAGGCCCCGCGAGGCTGGTCAGGGAGAACTTGTCCTTGGGTCTTGTTCCTCAGCCAGTTACACCCGAGTCTCGTTAATTGTGCAGGGCTGGCCGTCTCGGGTGTTGGGTCGGGTCTGGTTCATGTGTGTACACACAGTAGTTACCCGAGGTGTTGTGAGCGTCCTGGGTGTGTGGACGAGGCAGCGGCGCTGTGGTTTACCCTGCGGTTGTAGTAGCGGCGTAGCAGTTTACTTAGCGGGCCGTTGTAGCGTCTTCCTGAGGGGGTTTGTAGTAGGGATGTTTCTTGTTTACCCAGCGACGACGGCCCAGGTGTGACGGATTGGTGTAGCCTCGGTGGTAGTGTAGTGTAGCTGGTCTTGTAGCAACTCCATGAGAGGTGGAGCACCCCCACGTGCTGACCATAGCGACGTAGCAGGTCACATGACAACTATATGAGAGGTGTAGCGCCCTCACATGCTGACCATAGCGACGTAGCAGGTCACATGACAACTCTATGAGAGGTGTAGCACCCCCAACATGCTGACCAGAGCGACGTAGCAGGTCACATAGCGACCAAGGAGGTGGTGCAGTAGACTACTTACCTCGCATGATGGCGGCGTGACACTAAAACTCGGATTTCTGACGATGTTCGTTGCCTCGTCCACTTGCTGGTGGCGATGGCAGTGTCGGTACTGGCGCTCCCTCCCTCCCCACCCCAGCCACTTCTTCTCCCCACGCCCCACTCTCCTCCTTCTCCTCTTCCTCCTTGATAATCGTCTTCCTTAACTCGTGGCCTCACCTTTCCGTCGATTCCCTTCTTTCCCCTTCCTGTACTCTCCTCTATCCTGTTCCCTTTTCCATCCCCCAATTCCCACACTCCCTCACCTGGGCCCCATACGCCACACACACTCATCCATCCCGCTGACAGTGACTGCTGTGTACCCCGCATTATCACAGAGTGACCCCCTCCCCCAACAGCTAGTGAAGATGATGGTAGGTGTGTGCTGTGGTGGTAGTAGTAGTGATGGTGATGGTGGTGGTGATGGTGATCGTAGAGCGGATGTGATGGTGAGCGGCGGTGGTGATTTGTGGTGGTGGTGCTGGTGCTCCTCCTCCGTAGGCCTGCCCGACCGTATCCCGGAAACGATATATTAGACGCTTTGGAACACTGGGGAAGGGGGAGGAGGAATGGACAGCCGGCTCACCACCCCCGCCCACTTGCCTCTGCGGCCTCTTCACCCTGCTATTCATCCTCGCTGCCCACCTGACTAATCAGTTTCTCTCATTTGTCAGTCGCGTCCCACCCACTTGTTTGTTCAGCCGCGACCGGTTGTCTGTTCAGCCTTGCCCACCTGGCTGTTAGGGACACGCCCACCCGGCCCACCCTCCAAGGCCCGGGGGTGGCTTCCCTGGTCATGTATGTCCCACCTTACAGCTCAGCCACGCCCACCTTGCTTGTAGACTGCGCCTCCAGCCTGGCGTGGACAAAGCCACGGCTTTGTCCACGTTCAGCTGGGCTCTGCCGCCACACATACCTGCCTTAGTCATGCTCGCCTGGCCAGACCATTACGTCCCACCGCCACGCCCACCACGTTGTACAACCACGCCCACCTACGGTCACCACGCCCACCTGGCTATGAATTCTTGTCCGTGTGCTTGCCCAGCAGTCCTCTCATTTTATAGTTACTCCCACCTGGCTACACAACATAGCCCATCTAACTTTATAGCCACACCCACCTGGCTATACAAACATGGCCCATCTAACTCTACAGCTACATCCACCTGACTATACAACATAGCCCATCTAACTTTATAGCCACACCCACCTGGCTGTACAAACATGGCCCATCTAACGCTACAGCTTCATCCACCTGACTATACAACGAAGCCCATCTAACTATACGCCTACGTGACTATACAACCACTCTCTTGACTATAACAACCACGGCCTTTTGGCTATACAACCACGCGCTCCTAACTATACAGCAACGCCCATTTAGATAGCGATCACGTACTCCTTGCCATAGAATACGTACACCTGACTACACAAACCCTACACACCTGGCCATAGTCACACACATCTGGCCATACAACCATGTAGTACACCTGGTATCACGACCTATAATTTGCATTATTATTATTATTATTATTATTATTATTATTATTATTATTATGACATGTGTCAGACAGCCACTTACACCTTGCAGTACAACCACGCACACCTGAGCCCACAGCTGCGTCTACTTTGCCACAGTCCCACACACACACACCTGGCCACCCTCCCACACATCTGCCCAACCTCACCCAAACACACACCTGGCCACAACCACGTCCGTCTTGGTATGCAGGTACACCAGGTCTCGTTTTCCCTTATCTCCCTGGTGGGTGCACCTGTTATCAGCCTTTATCAGCGATGTAACGTGTCCAGATTATGGACTGCTGCCATTAACACTGAAGGCAAAACTCGCCTCCTTAATTCCTGCGCTGAAAGTACGAGCGTTTGGGTAATTAGCATATTGCCCATTTTCCTATTCGTATCTTCTCATTAGCAAAATCTAATTCTTTCTGATTAGAAGAGGTTGAATGTGTGTGTGTGTGTGTGTGTGTGTGTGTGTGTGTGTGTGGAATATACATAAAAAACAGATAAGAATTTGACAGTGGTAATATATATATATGAATTATGAAATATTATCTGGCATTTACAGATATTATGAATATATTTAGTCACTCACCCTGTCTGCGCCTCTCTATTTATAGATGGATGTGAGGGAAATAACTTTTGGAAGCCTTAGAAATGTGAGGATAGGATGAATTAATGAATAGATATGAATAGACAGAGTTATAAGTGTAGATACAGGTACAGAAAAAGGTAGGAGGGAAAGGCTCGCAGATACTGTACATGTAAATTATGTCGTTGAAATTTATGTATGTAATTATTACTATTGTTTTTTTATGAGTATGATGTACGCTTGCCTCAGGTGAACTCTTCGGATGTCTCCTAATAAGTAAGGTTAATGGACTGACTTGGGGGAAAGAAAGAGAAAGTTCATCTTCGGCTCAAGGAAGGGAGAGAGAGAGAGAGAGAGATAGAGAGAGAGAGAGAGAGAGAGAGAGAGAGAGAGAGAGAGAGAGAGAGAGAGAGATTTTGCTTTGATATATTCGTTCGGTGTCGGAACCTGTGCTCGTAAGACGGTGTTGTGAAGGATTGGCTCTCGCCATCCATCCTTACCCTTGGCTGTTGAGACGGCGCGCCATTCCTCCTCTCGCATGACTTTCGCTCCCTCGGCCTGACTGTATGTAGGTTTGAGGTCTGGCACCACCCATGGCCTGGCTTTGCCTTACTCGAGAAGTACTGTAACGGCTACCCTTCAGAAGAAGGTCCCACTGTGGCTTTTATGTTTCTACGAGTGTCGGCATGTAGTACATCTGTACTGACAGCTCTCATGGGTCTTCAAATTGCCTTAGACATTTCCTTCGCCTGGTTTCGGCTGGCCAGCATGAATTTCGTGTAAAAGTTACCCTCCCTACTGTTGATGGTTTCTCTTTGGCATATGTTGACATTATCGCAAAATATTTCCTCTGTCGTACCCCATTCTGCGTCTTCGTCGGTTTAGTTAGACCACTGAGCGCGACTCGTCGACCCTTTGAGCACGACTGTACGACTCTTTAGGAGTGGTGGCGTGACCTTTAAAAGGTCAGGTCACTGGCCTTCATAGTCAGGGATCGTGTCGTCGTGGTCTGTGATTGTACCATCGTGCTTAATGGTCGTACCGTCGGACTCAGTGGTCGTACCATCGTGCTCAGGGATCGGATCGTCGTGCTCAAGTGTCATATCGTCATGCTCATTGATCGCACCGTCGAGTTCAGTGATCGTACCGTCGAGCTCAGTGATCGTACCGTCGAGTTCAGTGATCGCACCGTCGAGTTCAGTGATCGCACCGTCGAGTTCAGTGATCGCACCGTCGAGTTCAGTGATCGTACCGTCGAGTTCAGTGATCGTACACCGTCGAGTTCAGTGATCGCACTGTCGTGCTCAAGGACCACACCTACCGTTTTGTTCAAGGGCCGGCCGAGCGCTCGTGCTCAAGGTCTCGCTGCCGTTGTGCTCAAGGGGCTGCTGGCTTATCAGGCAACCATCTCCCAAACCATCGTTATCTACATATTAACGACGCCACTACTGGGGGCTAACCTCCTCAAACCGCCAGTTTGAGGCTAAGTGCCCCATGGAATGTCTCGGCTCAAACCTCTATCCCTAATTAAAATTTTTGCAGTCCTGTGGGCCTTTTTAATTAAGAATTGACAGCTTTATGGGATTCTTTAAGCAGCCATGTTGCAATCTTTTGGACATTATATGTTAGAATTACGTAAACATGATTTTTTTTTGTCATTCTTTTTGGGGTTTTTTTTGAATGATATTATACAGGTTAAAGAATTCGTTAGGGTAAAGTCGTTGAATTTTTTTTCTATTTTTTTTACGTATGAATTAACATATTTATAGCCTTCGGGGATCTTTAATGAATATTTGTGTGTCCTTTTCGACGTCCGTGAATATTTTTTGGAGTCTCGGGTTTCATATATTGAATGTATACTACAGCCTTTCCCTCGTGACCTGTGGTCACATGTCCGTAGATTAAGATTTACATTAGCTTTAATGGGCATTTGTTAAGTGGGTCAATATTAATGGTTAGATTACATTTAGATAAGGACGGAATATATAACGCCGATCGCCAGGACTTAATTCGGAACTGTGTTCGGTGTTGATTACGTTAATGGCCACGAAAACAGATAACGTATTATTAACCCCTGTTCATAAATTATATGTAATTATGTATTTAAGTTTCATTGTATATAATGGCGGACGGACGTCGTGTTGGTGTTGGTGGTGGGGAGTGTTGGTGGTGGTGGTGATGGTCTCAGTGTTGGTGGTGATGATGTCAGTGTTGTTGGTGCTGGTGTCAGTGTTGGTGGGGGGTGGGGAAATGTTGGTGTCAGTTTGTTGGGGGTAGGACATTTGGCTCTGTTGGAGCTGATGGTGTCTATGTTGATGTCATTGTCGGTGGTGAAGGTGTCTGTGCTGGTGGGTTCTGTTGGTGGTGATGGTGTCATTGTTGGTTGGTGATGGTGTCTGTGACGGTCCGGTGATAATATGGGTAGCGATGGTGTGAGTGATCACGGTGGAAATGGTGTCAGGGTAGGTGGTGATGGTGTCAGTGTCGGTAGGGTGACTGGGACAGATGATGGAGATGGTCTAGGATCTGGGCGACAGGAATGGTGAGAGGGGGCAGCCTGGTGTGTGAGTGGTGCGCTACATGCCAGTCGTATGGAAAGTACCAAGTTATGGAGAGGTTTGTGGCTCGCAGGAAGACTCCTGCTGTGGATGTCGAATGCCCCTTGTTGTCGTGGAACTGGACGCCACAGTGAGGTGTAACATCTACCCGTCGTCCACTGGAGAAGTGACCTGAGGCTACCATGGAATGGTGGTCTGTTATAGAGAGAGAGAGAGAGAGAGAGAGAGAGAGAGAGAGAGAGAGAGAGATGGAAGACGAGGCTGGAAGAAGTTGTTGAGATAGTATGATAAATGGCAGAATGAACAAAGAAAACGCTTTTGAGTTGAAGGCTATGCGGAACACTAGCGACGCTTTGGTCATTTGAATGATTCACCGTAGGCCAGTTTCTTTTCTTCTTTTGCTTGTGTTTTACGGAGCGGGTGACTGCAGGTAGCGTCGCTCCCGTGGGGATTATCAGCGGAGATTCTTCAGCCCCCAGGTCAGTTCTTTTGAGTACTTGAAGACAGGTTGCAGAGGGAGGGAGGGTGCAGCTTTGGTCATCCTCACGGAGGTAAAGTCCTTGGCAGTTGGGTACTTGAGCGAGAGATGAAGTTCCGTACATGGTTATCCCATACCGTTGTTTAGCAGTAGCCGGTCTGACACGATAACTGAGTCTGCTCAGCACGATAGTTTATCGCTTTAAAGCGTCACAACAACTCCCTGAACATGAAAGCTAGACGTTAAGGGTGGTAATAAGCCTCCTTAAGTAGGATGAACCCACTGTATGAAAAAGAGGAGCCTTTAGAGGACATTAGAAAGCTGTACAGTACGATAGGAAAACTTTGAGTTGGGGGAAAAAAAAAAGGGGGAATACCCTGAATATGGTTAATCCTTTAAGTGAGACAACGTAATCCCACGAGTACATTAACAAGCTGTTGAGTACGATAACATTCCTCTCGAGTACGACAGCGTAACCCCCTTGAGTACAATAATAATCTTATGAGTACGATAACAAGCCCCCGAGTACAGTAATTTACGTCTTGTCGGGGATGAGGTTAAGCGCAGGTGTGGTCCGGGTGGGCGTAATGTATGTTGAGTCCATTAGGGTGTTATGGGTGGCGGCTGGGGCTCCCCTGTCATGGGAACGGATTTACTGCCTCCCACAGATGACGCGATAACCACAGCCACGTTGCTAGGAAGGCAGGAGACCAGGGAGATAATGGTAGGAGGACGAAGAGAAGGGAGACTAAAAGAATTGGCCAAAGGTAAGGGAGACATAGCATAGGAGACGGATGGAAACTTAGGCTTGTGTCAGGCGGAGGAGCCGGGGGAAAGACTTGGAGGAGGGAGGTATCAGAGATAACGGGTTAGGAAGAGGTTAAGGCCAGATGAAGATTACCAGGAAGGGAGATTAAAATATTAACATACGGGATGCTTAACGCGAGAGCCAACACCGGGTTCCTGAGGAGGGAGTTGAGGGCGAGGACTAGAGGAGGAGGACCAGCGCCCTCTCCTCACACACACACACACACACACACACACACAAGGTAGACGAGATGAAGCAAGGGAGAGAGATACTGGAGGAAAGAAAATGATGGAAGAAACGATTGGAAGAGACATTTGACTTCATTCGGAGGAAAGGAAAGGATGTTATTGAAAGTCTAAAAATGGCTTATGTATGATCATAGAGATGACGCTCTTTAGAAAGGGGACGAAATCTTAGATATAATCATTAAGAATAGCTAAATTAGAACCGAGATGAATAGATTATTATCCGGTTGTAGTTATGAAACACGAGATTGAAAATGATTATAAGACGGAAGACGCCATCAGAATGCAGAAATGCAGTTAGCATAAGAGACGCTAAGGAAACACAGGAAAATATTAGCAGAGGGGGGAAAAAATGTCTTAAAAGTTAAGATTAGTAAGTCTATAACCTTAAGAGCTTATGAAAGGGGAAATAAAGGATTCGAAACTGAATACGAAACGAATGCAATCGAGTGTAATACGTTGTGAGGTAATTATTCGAAGAGTGAAACCAACGAGTATGTGGCAGGCTAGAGGAATTCTCAAGAAGGAAAACCAAAACAGTTTGTGGAAGGGAGATGAAAATTCTCGAGACGAAAGGGATGACTTACAGCGAGGTTAGAGTTTAGCCAAAGAGGATTATGGAAATGAGTTGGAGGGAGATTTTGACTTAGGGAGAACAGAAGATATGACGTCGAGAGATGGCAGAAAATGTCGAGGAGCAGTGGAATGAAGAGAAACATCAAGGAGTGACCTGAGGAAATATCAAGTGTGTGTGGCTGAGATCTGGAAGGTGAATGAAAAATGTAAAGGGCATGGAAGGGAAGTGAACAATATGAAAAAAAAGTGAAAGAAGTTAGTGGTAATTACATTCATGATCAGAATGGGAGCAGTTGGAAGGATTACAACAGAAAAAAAACTGATGAGTTGGGAAAAAACAAAGGAATTTTTTTTTTTAAGTTCATTTGCGATAGACGGAAGAGAAGCTATTAGCGGGAATATCTCCATTCTTGCTGAGTCTCTCTCTCTCTCTCTCTCTCTCTCTCTCTCTCTCTCTCTCTCTCTCTCTCTCTCTCTCTCTCTCTCTCTCTCTCTCTCAGAATACTGTTAGGAGGACGTCATGGCCTTAAATGGCTCGATTTTTTCCCCCCCCCCCCTTGAAGTTTGTGGTACTACAAGTAAAACAGGAATGGAGGGATATTTGCAAGGCACTGGGCGCAGGCTAAAATTCTTTTGTGTACGCGGTAATTGCCAGCTTGGCGGGGTATAGCAAGGAGAGAAGGGGACGCTCTCGAAACAAGAGGAGACTGAGGGAAAAGAATAACTTGCAGGGGCTGAAAGCACGACCTGGGAAAGGGTGCTTGAGCATGGGAGAAAGTTCAGTACAGAACAAAGCTGAGGAGAAGGGAACCAAATAGATTGCTCCGAGGAGGATGAAGGAAGTTATTAGAATAGATAATGAAGAAGATGAGTGGAGAAGGAGAGTGAGGGTATTTAAACTGGGAAGGAGTATTTTGCATTCTCTCTCTCTCCCTCTCTCTCTCTCTCTCTCTCTCTCTCTCTCTCTCTCTCTCTCTCTCTCTCTCTCTCTCTCTCTCTCTCTCTCATTGGTAGGATGGGATGGGGAAAGATTGGGAGAGATGAGGCTGAGCTGGAAGAGAAGGGGGGAGACGCAGCAGACATACTATTAGCAGAAGACATTGGCATGACGTAGAAACGATAGATGACTAGAGAGGTGAGATACGCGATGAAGGTGATCAGAGCGTTGGAACTCTTATGTAGAGACGGATGGAGATGTACGGTGAAGGTAATGTTGACAGACACCTGGACCAGTCAGGTGTACTGGCGGACCCAGAAGGAGTCAGGAGGATTAATTGTGCGTTTACTAGTTACTGAGTAGTTGTGAGGTACATTGGATGAAAGATAAGTGGCAAAACGTCCGAAGGGAGAACTAACTTTGGGTGCTGCTTGAACTTAAAGGGGAAAAAAAACATGCACTCAGCAAGGAATGGCAAGTTGAAGCGTAAGTTAACGCTTTGGATAGCATGACTGTTCTATGGAGATAGGAATTGACGAACAAGAAAACTATGTAGGACAAGTGCACACTCTCCCCCTTGTCGTACAGCACTGAATGAATAGTCGCGGGTGTAACAGAAATATATATATATATATATATATATATATATATATATATATATATATATATATATATATATATATATATATATTTTAACTATTCGCCATTTCCCGCGTTAACGAGGTAGCGTTAAGAACAGAGGACTGGGCCTTTTCTGGAATATCCTCACCTGGCCCCCTCTGTTCCTTCTTTTTGGGGAAAAAAAAAAACGAGAGGGGAGGATTTCCAGCCCCCCGCTCCCTCCCCTTTTAGTCGCCTTCTACGACACGCAGGGAATACGTGGGAAGTATTCTTAATCCCCTATCCCCAGGGATAATATATATATATATATATATATATATATAAACCAACAGAAATCTCTGACCACTGGTGTGTCTTCCATAAGTGTGTATATTTTCCCCATTTTCTTGGCCAAGTTTTTGGTTCTGTGAGCAGCGTCTTCCCCGGTCTGGCCCAGGGTTCACACACACACACACACACACACACACATCTGCTGGTAACATCTCCCCAGCAAATGTATATCGTTATACCCTAAATGAACGCCTGAATACCCCTCCGTCGCGGGTGTAATGTATGTAAATTGATTACTGCTAAGTGAGCACGGTTTGTTTTACTTCATGCAGGCCATCAAGTGGTTGTTGCTTGTTAGCCAGCCCGGCATTGTTAGCACTGTGAAAACTCCATTGTTGTGTGCTCATCAGCAGGTGATGTAAGACCCCGAGGGTCACACGCCGCCCGGTGACTCTGGTTCGAGCATTGTGGCCAAGGATTGTGAGCGAGTATTTAGGGTCGGCGATATGCATGTACGACACGAGGGTATCGCTCTAACGGGGCGGCCCACCAGCGTCGAGTCAAGAGCCCGGCCCGGCCCGGCCCGGCCCAGGCGACGCTCCACCTCGTTAGTACGGACCCCACCTCGACCAGAGCCGCGTCAGACTCTTACAGCCGATATTTATGAAGATACATCCGTAAAGCGAGGGCCAGCAGAAGGTGCTGTTTATATAGTTAAATGGATCGCTTCGGATGGCGTCTGCGGGGAAAAAGTGGACTGAGCGGAAGGGTTCGCCTGGTGTAACGTGTTGCCACATCATCAAGGATAGGTTATTTTTTTTTCTTTTTTTTTTTTTTTTGACCCTCTCTGGTGTTGCCAGATGAGCCGTGAAGTGGTGTTAGTTCCAGCCGAGGTTTTATACTCGGGTTGAGGACGTTTCTTTAGGTTACGAGTAATTACACACCGAGTCAATCACGGGCCCCACGCCCCCCCCCCCTTCCACTCCTCTTCTCCAATCCCCTCCTCCCCCCTCTAGCTCTTCGTCCACTCATCTACACCACGGAATAACCCCTCCCCCCTCCCCCCCTTCCCCCTGGCCCGCAAGTGTGGTGGTGGGGGGGTGGTGTCTTCCTCCCTTGCAGTACTTCTCTCGCTGTATTTCACGACAGCAAACCACGGCGAAATATGATGTTCATTATCTTGGGAATCGCCTCGAATATATTTATGATATTGATTTAAGTTGCATGATATTTCGTTATAATTCATGCCGTGTTGAGTGCATTACAGCCGTAACCCGCCGCGCGCCTGGCCCAACAGTTGTCCAAGCTTGGGTCAGCATAGCGCTACGCCACTGACGTCAATAAGGCTCGCCTCCCGGTTACCCTGATGTTGAAAATTTCGTTCTTACGTGCCGTTGGATGTTGCGTCCGTTTGGGAGGTGTAGGGGAGCATCAGGACGCAGCGGCAGCCCGTATCTAGTTAGTGTGTAGACATATCTGCGTCTTCATTATTTTCATTATGACGCCGCCTTTATTGTTGGTTTATGTGGGTGTAGGCCGCGCGCCGCCCGCCCACGTTGTCATGGGTTTATTATTGCTGCTCTACGGCCACTCTCTATGGCCATAGCTCTAACCACCCACCCTACGGGGGCCAGGGTACGCGGTGTGCTGCATGGCCAGGGGGGGTGCAGCACCCTTAATGCACCCTGGCCACGCTAAGCCACGTAGCCGATGCACGGCCAAGCTGCACGGCGTTTCTCCTGTGCGCGCGGCAGGGCTACGCCTCCCTGTTGCTTGTAGAAATAGATGGCGACGCTGCGTAGCAAGGCTGCATAGCATTGCTGCGGTGCATGACCGTGTTGTGACATGCAGAGCTACATAGCCACGCTCTATGGCGATGCTCCACGTCATGCTGCATGGCTACCTATTTGCATTTCATGTCAAATTGCATAACTACGCTACATGGCAAGGCTGCACGTCACCTCCTCATGTCAAGTTACGTAACCACGTTGCCTAGCGAGGCCACACATCGCCGTAGGGCAGGCTACTCAGCTATGTTGCATAGCTGGGCTGCATGTCAGGCTTCATAATCGTGCTGTGAAGGTACATAATTACGGTCCGCGGCGAGGCTACTTATTAAGTTACATAGCTGCTCTACATGGCGAGACAGCATAACCACGGCGCATGACGCGACTACATAACTTTAGGTTACTAGTCCTCGTAGCGACGCGTCGGGAGGTTGCACCATCGTAGAGCGTTGCACCAAAACACCCAACCCACCATCATTATGGTGCAACACCGCCTCCCGTACCATGCTCAGGCTACAACACCACCCACTACCACCACGCAACACGTACACTGTAGTCCTCCATGAGGCGAAACCGCTTCCATGCTACGCCACTTCGGTACTCCACCATCACACTGTACCACCACTGCGATACTATCACCACCACGCTTCACACGCCCCCTACGTAATAGCAACAAAGCCAACAGGATGCACCCCTGCCGCCATCACTCTCCGCCACAATCACTATACAGCATATAATACTCCGCCATCACCATCCTTCATCACCTGCTTCACCACGCCACATCACTGTAGGAAGGTCCTTTCATAACACAAGAAGTCTCTCGTAGAAATTGGTCCTGGGGTAACTATGGTTTCATTTTCCTTTTCTTCTCTGACACACGCTCGCCATTTCCCGCGCGAGCGAACTAGCGTCACGTGAAGATGACGGAGCTTTACTCGCATGGCTCCATCTGTTCCATCCTTTAGAAACTAGAATACAAGAAAGGGAGGGTGTCCCTTCCACTGCCCGCTCTACTATTAGTCGCCTTCTACCAGACATGGAATACGTGGGTCGAATTTTTGTCCCCTATCCCCAGGATGAATTATATATATATATATATATATATATATATATATATATATATATATATATATATATATATATATATATATATATAGGTGTGTGTGTGTGTGTGTGTGTGTGTGTGTGTGAGCGCTCTTGAATATACATAAAGGATTATTGATTTACTTTTCCCACCAGCTCAGATATCTTTATGCAAAACCTCGACTGGCCTTAGCCAATTCCTGCACGCACACGCTGTGATGTGGGTACACGAGGAAAACACTCTCGTTCCTTGATTTACACGAGTCACTCCATTCACCATGATTTACGAAGCAACGGTCGAGCTGTGTTACTGCTCCTGCACCTCATGATGCTAGCAAGAAGCATTGAAGATGCCATGAAAACTATGGCAAGGTAAAGAAAAAGGAAAAAAAAGAGAGATATACGGCAAGAATTTAGCGATTATTGCTCTTATTTTCTGTCCCATTTTCTGTAACGTTGTAATGGCATACTTCTCTCTGTATGAGATGCATATATTTTGATTTTCTTTGCGAGGTTATATATATATATATATATATATATATATATATATATATATATATATATATATATATATGTATGTATGAAAGTTTCAAGTCATAGTTTGTAGAGTTGACTGTTGTGTTCAGAGATGGACTTGTACACATCAACGTATGGTTGGGAAGGTCATCTCTGGGGTTTTACCTGCCTGTTGGAAGCTGGCTGTAACATTCTGTATAGTACATTTTTTTTTTTTATCACATTTTTCAGAACTGCAGAGTTGCTAGTGAGGCTGACTTACGTATTTATCAAAATTAACGTCATTATTACATCAAAGAATAGCTGTGAACTATTTTTTTTGTTTTTTGTTTTTGTTTTGTTTTTTTTGCAAAGCATGAAAATGCATCGTATGTTTGGATTTCCTATGTGGAGAAAGTTGAACTGCATCACTTGCATTACTCTCGTGCAGTGTATCGTGATGGGATATATTCTTCTTGGGAATGAACAGATGCATAATATATGAACTGCATCTTGTATTAAGAATACTAGAAAGCAATACCTGTATATATATTTTTTTTACTATCGTAAATGAGTATCTGTAGACATTTGTATAACATAAACGCCGTAGAGCATTTTATATATCCTCTTATCCCCATGTTAAGAGTTGAGTTATTTGAACTTGAGCTGAAAAACTCGCTCGTGCAGAAATGTTGGTCGTATGTAAATGGAATGTCATTCTCTCTCTCTCTCTCTCTCTCTCTCTCTCTCTCTCTCTCTCTCTCTCTCTCTCTCTCTCTCTCTCTCTCTCTCTCTCGGTAACGTAGTGACGGTTCGTTCAGTCAGCTGTTATATTGATGAGATGACTGGGCTGAGGAGTGATGTATGTTTTGATGTAATGTTATCAGTGTGATGTAGAATTATGTTGAGGAGGAATTATTGGGGGGGGGGCGGATATTAAAGTCTGTTCGAGTATATCAAGAAGAATGCTTTAGGATTTAGATAAGTCTTCAGTATGTTCTTTCATAAAAAATTCATGCTCGAATTTTTGTCAGTTTTTTCTAATTTTATGTATCACATCGAAGCACAAGTCTTCATTCTTTTTTAGATACTTGAAGATTTTACGAGTAAAAGCAATGTACATTTAGAGGAATGTGTATATGTTGCAATTTGTTGATATCAGCGTCTATTTCGTTTGTCGTTCTCCGTGTATGTGAAAAGTCCACTTATTCACTTGCAGGAAGCATTGACCGCACACAGGAATGAACGAAATGTTTAGGAACATAATGATTGTAGATGAGGAGAGACATGACACACAGGCTTAGGACAGTGACATGGCTGGGGTTGAGGACACTGTCAAGGTTGGGGTTAAGGACAGTATCAAGGTTGGGGTTGAGGACACTGTCAAGGTTGAGGTTAAGGACACTGTCAAGGTTGGTGTTGAAGACAGTGCCAAGGATGGGGTTAAGGACTATGTCAAGGATGGGTTAGGGACTTTGTCAAGGATTGGGTTGAGGACAGTGCCAGGGTTGGGGTTGAGGACACTGTCAAGGTTGGGGTCGAGGACAGTGTCAAAGTTGGGATTAAGGATAGTGTCAAGGTTGGGACTAAGGACAGTGTCAAGGATGGCGTTAGGGACTGTGTGTTTTTAAACACGGTTCCTTCAAAGAAGAGGTGGATCACAGACGATGTGCCACGACTTGGGGATCCTATAACGACCATTGGTAATTAATAGCTTGGCCCTTTTGCCTGACCCTATAGGGTCAGATCAGATGCCCGGCCAGTCAAAGGTCGCATCGTTTTGGTCGAGGGGCTGAAAGGTGCCGTCGCGGGGCCTTTCGCGTTGTGACTTCGCAGACGGTTCTGGAACTGGCTCTTGAGAACCTGTAGAAGAGACCACACGCTGGTGTGAGAACCTGTAGAAGAGACCACACACTGGTGTGAGAACCTGCAGAAGAGACCACACACTGGTGTGAGAACCTGTAGAAGAGACCACACACTGTTGTGAGAACTACGGCGTACGGGGAGACAGACTCACTGAATGCATGCATGGTGCCTCTGCGTGAGCAAGGCGAGACAAGAACAGTCTATACTCATACTGCCCATGTTTTGATTATTTCGTTTTGACCTTTTGTTCTTGTTTGCGATTATGTGAATTCAGTGTATGTGTGCGATTTGAGGTCTTTATTTACATCATCATTGTTAATGGAATTTTAAGTGATATATATATATATATATATATATATATATATATATATATATATATATATATATATATATATATATATATACACACACACACACACACAAACATACAGAAAGGTCTACTGTATTTTTGATCACGTTGTCAAAATGAGATACTTAAGACACCAGGAGAGCTGAAGTGTATGTGATAGTGAATTTGGGGTGCGTGGAGGAATGACTTAGCACTGGAGAGAGAGAGAGAGAGAGAGAGAGAGAGAGAGAGAGAGAGAGAGAGAGAGAGAGAGAGAGAGAGAGAGAGAGAGAGAGAGCAGGCGTTGACGCTCCATAAAGCCGAGCCCATCTGTAGAGTCTTAATTAAATGTTAGATTAATGACTTTCCCCGACGGGGGTTAACTAGGTGAGGAGCGGAGCGGCCGGCGGAGCCTCCGCCTGATGGCTGCGTTTGATACCCCTGGCCCAGGTGCCTCGGCTCTCCTGCTTGGGACCAACTTGTTCCCTCGCTGTTTAGGACTGTTATGTCGGGATGCTGGTCGCTCTAGTACGGTGACTGAATCTTAGTTTGTTTCCCCGTATATATATATATATATATATATATATATATATATATATATATATATATATATATATATATATATATATGTTCCCTCAAAGGCCCAGTCCTCTGTCCTTAACGCTACCTCGCTATCGCGGGAAATGGCGAATAGTATTAAAAAAAAAAAAAATAGAGAGAGAGAGAGAGAGAGAGAGAGAGAGAGAGAGAGAGAGAGAGAGAGAGAGAGAGAGATTATTTATTTTTTGATTACAACCGAGACCAGTTGCTAGGAAAGAGCCCTGTTGTTACATAGGACTTTCTTTCTGAAGGCTCCTGTCGCCCAGGACTGCGGCGTTACTTACAGCAGCAGGGAAATGCGGACTCCTTTGGAGTGAGAAATTCTTTGACGATTCCGCGCTGCCGGTGATACAACCTCAGGAAAGGTAACTTTTCACTCACGGTGTAACATCTTGTAGGCGGAGCCCGGTAACACGTCTTATGTATATATATATATATATATATATATATATATATATATATATATATATATATATATATGCTTATATTTTCTCGTGTAAGTTATTGCTTGATCTGCTTCTTGGTGACTCGTTGTCAGTTGGCTTAGCTAAGTATATAATTTTATTCGCTAATGAGATGTTTAACGTTGAAACAATTTTTTTTTTTCGATCGCAAGAGAACTTAAAGGAAATTTAATGAGATTCTTCCGTTCTAAACAATTGTCTTTATTGTCAGATATTCCGTCTGGTTACTCTTCGGTTTTTGGTTCAGGATATTCAAATTATTTTTTTAATGAGGTCATGATTTTAACTGGAATATTAATGGCTGGGGGGAAAAAAATATATATATAAGATTGGTGGGGGTAACAGGCGAGACGTCAAGTTTGTCGGTGATAAACCTGGTGAGGCAGTGTTCCCAGGGAGACATTTGTGGCCTTGTTGATGTGATAACGAGTGTGTGTGTGTGTGTGTGTGTGTGTGTGTGTGTGTGTGTGTGTGTGTGTGTGTGTTTGCACACATATGTGCCTGTCTATGTATGTTTATGTTTTACTTCCGCTCCAGTTAGCTTTTATGTTATTTTTTTTTTCTCATTATTTTAAACCACAATATTATTCTGATGTCACGCGCTACCAGCCACCACTGGTCTCGTGGTGTGAGGTTGCGTGCTCCCTGCCATTGCGATTGTGGTGTGAGGTTGCGTGCTACCAGCCACCACTGGGCTCGTGGTGTGAGGTTGCGTGCTACCAGCCATTGCGATTGTGGTGTGAGGTTGCGTGCTACCAGCCATTGCGATTGTGGTGTGAGGTTGTGTGCTCCCTGCCATTGCGATTGTGGTGTGAGGTTGCGTGCTACCAGCCATTGCGATTGTGGTGTGAGGTTGCGTGCTACCAGCCATTGCGATTGTGGTGTGAGGTTGCGTGCTACCAGCCATTGCGATTGTGGTGTGAGGTTGCGTGCTACCAGCCATTGCGATTGTGGTGTGAGGTTCCGGCACCGACACGGGTCGTCTGTGGAGGACGTGCAGTCCTGTATTGTGATGCTGGTGTCTCCCCCTTTGATCACCTGTCCCCAGGACACGTGGCAGGCGGAGACCCAGCTATATACGTCAACAGTCGCTTGGGGTGGGACGTGAACCCCCCGTGCCGTGTTGTGAGCCCACACCACAATAAAGTCAGACCCTTCTCTCCTCCCTGAGACAGGGTTCGAACCCTTATGCGAGGGCGTGCAAAGCCAAACTCCCTCGACTTCCGAATCACCCAAGTTTGCCGGTAGATCACTGAATGAATCGGATGAATAAATGAATAACGTTTCTAGTCCAGTGGCTCCCAACACTCTCCCTGGCTGACTACGTGGTAAGCGTGTGTTTCCTCCCAGAGTGCTTCGCCGTAATGAAACGTAACAGCAACGGAAGTCTGAAGATGCTATTAATATACAGAGACTTGTGTGCGGACGGTGTATGGGCCTGAGTAGCATTCAAATCCACGATGACCAGGTATACGAAGTAGGCGGTGGAGATCGGGCTAGGGGTGGGGGGTTTAAATGTGGTAACGCGGCTCTGGTCCACAGGTGCGTTGTGGTCACGGGAGTGAGAGGGATGTGAGGTAAGCGACGGGAGTGTGAGTCAGCAGTGAGAGGGATGTGAGGTATGCGGCGGGAGTGTGTGAGTCAGCAGTGAGAGGGATGTGAGGTAAGCGGCGGGAGTGTGTGATTCAGCAGTGAGAGGGATGTGAGGTATGCAGCGGGAGTGTGTGAGTCAGCAGTGAGAGGGATGTGAGGTAAGCGGCGGGAGTGTGTGAGTCAGCAGGGAGAGGGATGTGAGGTATGCAGCGGGAGTGTGTGAGTCAGCAGTGAGAGGGATGTGAGGTAAGCGGCGGGAGTGTGTGAGTCAGCAGTGAGAGGGATGTGAGGTAAGCGGCGGGAGTGCGCGGCTTGTATCTCCATGTAGGTACGGTATCAGCCCGCAGCATCATCACCGCTTATGAAAAAATGAGGGCGTAGACCGACTGGCGGCTCCCAGGCTATGTAAATGCAGTCACATCCTGAATGCTAATGCAGTAGGAAGATGGTCTCGCTGGCCGGGCTATGTTCATACTGCCGTTGATGGCTTACTGATGCTCAGGTTGACGTGGCTCTTCCCTGAGGGAGTCTTGGTCTTCGTAGGGTTTTTTTTTTATTATTATGGAGGTTAAATTAAGGTGGATTTCCTTCGTCTTGGTGTATGTGGATTAAAGTGATATTCTTTATTTGTTCCTAGTGTGTTGCGTCGCACCGTAGGGATGAGTGGGTTATCCTGGATGTATTTGTTTGGTTTTGTGTGTTTACTTCCTCCTGTTTGTTGTTTGTGCATCATGTGCACTAGTGGTTCGCTGTTCACCCGAAGTGTTCTGTGCTGTAACCGTATCGATATATCTTGTGTATCCGTGTAGTGTATGGTTTATCCTACTTATGTTCGGTTCATAAGGTGATTTATCTCTCTTAATGGTTCATGGGCCATCCTTGTGGTGGTTGGCTAAGGACGTGTGGTTCACGTGTGTATTGTTGGGTCGCCGTAGTGGTAAGGTTAGCTTCATCTTAAAGGTGTTTGGTTTAGTCTAGTGATGCGTGACTCTTGTTAACTCTCTTTATTTCGTCCCAGCGGTGTTCGGATCATTCATATGGTGTTGAGTCGTCTCTTGTGTCGTTTATCATGGTGGTGATAGGTCATCGTACCCTATTGGTGTTCGGCTCACTTCAGATGGTGTTTGATTCATCCCTGTGCTCTGTAGTTCATCGTGAGGACTAGCGGATCATCGTAGTCAAGTGTAGTTCATCTTGGTTTTCTTTCGTTCTTTCAAGTGATTTTAAGTGATTATAGCAAGGAACTTGGAAGGCGAGTGAGACATAGATAAGAGGGTCGAGAGAGAGAGAGAGAGAGAGAGAGAGAGAGAGAGAGAGAGAGAGAGAGAGAGAGAGAGAGGATAAAATGTGGTTGAGATGAGGAAGTAAGACACGATTGAGATGACGTCGTGAGATATGGCTGATAAATGGAGCATGGGACATTGAATGGAAGACATGACCGAGACAGATCGTGAGACGCAGTAGAGACTATGACCGGTAGTGGTGGTTGAACATAGGAATCTAGAGAACACCCCCTTGAGCACGACGGTACGACCTTCCGGTGTGGCGGCCTGGCCACCACAACAGTATCTTAAAGGTTGCACACAGTCGTGCTTAAGGGCTTGGGACCTGAGAGGCGCAAAGTGGTTGAGATAGGGTCGTCGCAGGCAGCCCAGACAAGAAACATGAGAGATGGCTCGTTACAGGCAGACCAGACCAGGAACATGAGGGATTTGCGACAGGTCGTGAGAGATGCTGAAGACGTTGTTTAGTGAACGAGTAATTGATTTCATACACTGATTAGGATTTTAGATCAATTGTTTGCTAAGTACACTGTGGGTAATGGAAATGAAAATGATAGAATGTGACAAATGCAGTCCTCTGGACGTACAGTGCAAACTAATCTTCCGCTGTTTGAATAATCTACCAGTGTTAAATGTTTTCATATTAGTTTAGAAATTTGAGAACTGGTAATGTTTGTAGTAGCATCCTCTGTGTGTGTGTGTGTGTGTGTGTGTGGTGGGAGTGGGAAACCTTGACGTATATATTTGTTACTGACACATTTTTTTTTTTAATCGTCTGACAGTATGATTGCGGGGTATTTTAGCTCGATGACTGGGCCCTCAGCTTGAATTAGTAAGTGGATTTTTTTCTAGGAGTTTTTGACTGAGATGACCTGGGGCTTCTGCCCGAGTCGGTGACCAAACAAGAGTCGAGTCTTCGTGAATGGGTCAGTGATTGGGTCCTCTCTAACATGCTAGTGGCTGGCCCTTTGTGTGTGTGTGTGTGTGTGTGTGTGTGTGTGTGTGTGTGAATCACCAGCTAGGTCTACTGTGACCTAGTGATGAGTGGACGGAGGTAGCTGGTGGGCCTGATCACCTAGCTGGGTACTGCCCTGTGCATTGGTGATTATAAAACGTCTGGTTCTCGCACGCCACTCGTGGACCCGAGAGGCCGCGAATGTGATGTTCGGGATTGGCGTTTCATGGCATTATTATGTTGTATTTGGAGAGTCTCTCTCAGGCTATGGGAGGCCAGGATGTTTTGCACCGAGTCAGTAATTATAGGGACGCCGTGTCGTCCTTGGTGAGTGGGTAAGTTTACGAGCTAGCCAAGCTTGTGTGCCGACACCTCCGTGGTTGACGGGACTTGAGGGATCAAGAGATGTTGGTCCGGAGCGTGTGGCTATAGGAATACTGTGTCTTGTGTAGTGGGTACCAGCAGGAAGCCGAGTTATGTACCCCAAGCTTCTCAGCGAAGTATCTATGTAGGAACCTGGTTGCTTATATGCCCCAGTCTGTGATTGTAGGAGTGCAGTCCTCCGTCTTATATGACTGTGGTGTAAAGCAGACATGTGAGAGCCTGGCGTAGGAGGAGGGGAGGGAGAGTTCTGCCTCTTGGTGTCGAACCACGATGAAGCAGATGTGTCCTGATGGCCATTAGCGCTCCTCGGTCGAAAATGACTTAGGTGGTGCTCATGATTTACGCAGGTGTTCGTTCTGTGCGTAACTCTTGCTCAAGTGTTCATTAATAAAGCTCAAGATTTTTTTTTTATTATTGCCGGAGTTATTGTGCGATGTGTTAAGCGAAAATTTTGTATTTGGCTATGGAGGCAAGGAGGTAAGGATGTTCATTTCTTTCCTCATTCGCTCGCCTTCATGAACTCTGGGAGATGAAGTCGGGAGTGGCGTGTGTGTGTGTGTGTGTGTGTGTGTGTGTGTGAGTGTGTGTGCAGGGAACGATTTTTTTTTCGTAACTACCAAAAACACACGAGTAGTTTATGAAGCTCCAGTGAATTGACTAAGTCAGCCTCGCATAATCCCATATTGCCTACATATTTGATATGAAGTCTAGCTAGATGAGCCAGCGCTTAAATCTCATTAATGCTGCTGATTATGCAAATAGTTGATGATAAATCCAGTAAATCCATTAACATTTAGTTACAACGGGGGTGGTGTGCGAGGCAGCCGGCTGTAGACCGGCGCTCCCGCCACCAACCTAGACAATCCGCCATTTTTTATGCCTCGGGTAATTATCCCCGATGAAACCTGTTGATCGTCAATAATTAACCTCTAATTGCCGGAGATACCTGGAGATAGCCAGCGAATATGAGCGATGGGTCCCAGATACCGAGCCCTCAGAGATGGGAGGTTGACCGAGTGTGTGTGTGTGTGTGTGTGCAGATAATTGCCGGGAAATGGTAATGGTTTGCGAGGAGACGCTGAGAGATAGGGGGAGACCTAGGGTGAAATTGATGTAGTCGCGGAGAGAGAGAGAGAGAGAGAGTGAGAGAGAGAGAGAGAGAGAGAGAGAGAGAGAGAGAGAGAGAGAGAGAGAGAGAGAGAGAGAGAGATTACGCTGATTGTTTTGGGTACACTGGTGGAGAGATTGTGAGACAGCAGCACACGATCGGTGGAGAGACTTTGATGGAGACGATGGATGATTCTACCGTTGATTTCAAGGCCGTGTTAAGAGTCTGGATCCGATTCAGGAGACCGTAGGTACTACAGTCGGCTGATCTGTGTGTTTTATAACACTGCCGGATACAAGGTAGACTTGAAACTACTCCACAAACATCGGAAACTCTTCTCTTCACTGGAAGACGAGAGAAAGTAAAGAAGGGATTACGTTCCCTTTGAACATGTTCCTCTGTGTTTGAGGCTCTTTGAGTTTTAAGAAAGAGCTTGTGTGTGTGTTCTGGAAGTGAGAGGTTACTGTTTACATCAGGAGGTTCCTATATATTCCGCTAGATGCCTCTGTAACTGTGAGGGGCCTGGCCTTCATGATGGAGGCTCCTTAAACACATTGTGGGGTCTACTGGAATATTGGCCAGGTTTCATTATTCATCGCCAGGTTTATGTATTTATCGTAATAATCGTGCTTATCTCCGGGTTCTTATATATATATATATATATATATATATATATATATATATATATATATATATATATATATATATATGCGTCCTGCGAGAATCCAATGTATATCACGAGATTTCTCAATTCATCGCGATGGTCTTCTTCGTATAATGTGAGACTCCGTATACGGAATGTCTCGCGGTTATCGGTGGGGGCCCAGACACTTGTGGAGCGGCCGGAAATATCTGTTAGTTGAACATGGAATGCTTGGCAGCAGCAGACTGCCTGAAGCCGCACCCAAGTCTTGCCACCCACCCCTTCTTCAGGGAGGCGGTTCAGCGCGGATACACACAGTTTAATGCACCTACAGTCTGTAGTTCTTGGTATTCGTGGTACGGACGGTCTGTCCTCTTCACCGACAGTCCTGAAAGCCACTGTTCTGTGTTATTTTCTCGACAGTCTGTTGACTACGTCTCTAGAAGTACACCAATTTGAAGGTCATCTGTTCACCGTGTATGATATATAGTCATTTCTCTCGCATGGGCGTTTCACGATTAACAGTTCAGCACTACCTCAAGGGCTTCTTCGCGTACGTAATACACCATTCTTTCGTGTCATCATGTATACGTTTTCCCCCCTCGTACACCTCACAGTTGACCGTTCTCTTTAAACAGGGTCATCCCCAGTAACGTCACTGCATGTCGCCACTCGATCACTCCGCCGAAAGTATTTGCAGTTTTCGCACCGTGGACAACACGCGAACATTACTGAATAAATCCTCAAAGTCTTTCTTTAATGTAGACGTTTTGTAATGTCTTGCGTGTGAGTGATTATCCCTCCAGGGCACTTTGAGTGTATGTCTTAATCTCTCGTGTTGTGTCTGGACAGCTGCAAGTGTGAGAGACCTCACGGTTTGTGCACGACGGTACGACCATTGAGCACGACGGTACGACCCTTGAGCACGACGGTACGACCCTTGAGCACGACGGTACGACCCTTGGATATGATGATGTGGCGTTTGACATGACCTCTTAAGGCTCAGACTTATACCCAAGAATCGGTCCGTCGTGCTCATTTAGTCGTACCGTCGAGATCAACGGTAGTACCGTCGTACTGGAGGATCGTACTGTCGTGCTCAAGAGTCGTACCTTATTGCTCAAGGGTCGTACCGTCGTGCTCAAGAGTCGTACCTTATTCCTCAAGGGTCGTACCGTCGTGATCAAGGGTCGCACCGTCGTGCCCAAGAGTCGTACCGTCGTGCCCAAGAGTCGTACCTTCGTGCCCCAGAGCTCGTACCTTCTTGCTCAGTGGTCGTATACCAAGCTTGCTCACTGGGGTGAACGCTGTTAGTTTCAGTGTTAAGCAGCATCAGTTTACCCCAGGGCTCATCATGCCTTGTATATCATTTAACAGCTGTCATTTTGACCACAATTATACGATAATTAATAATGAGTAATTGAACAGCGACTGTGTACGGAGCGCAAAGGGAAAACTGGTTTATATTTACATATGCAAATGTTCATGTTATTTCCTCGGGCGGCATCGTAGTGGTTTTTATGAGACTGTGGTGGGTTCTTCATGTACTGTGGTGGTTTTTGTGATGCTGTGTTGGTTTCCTAATGTTCGGAACCGGAGTGGTTTTTATGAGATTGTGGTGGGTTCTTCGTGTACTGTGGTGGTTTTTGTGATGCTGTGTTGGGTTCCTAATGTTACGGGAGTGGTTTTTATGAGATTGTGGTGGGTCTTTCATGTACTGTGGTGGTTTTTGTGATGCTGTGGTGGGTTCCTGATGTTACCGTAGTGGTTTTTACGATACTGTGATAGGTTCTCTCTATTACTGTAGTGGTTTTTATAATAATGTGGTGGGTTTTCTGTATTGCTGTATTGGCTTTTATGATACTTTGCTGGGCTCTTAATGTTACTGTAGTGGGATAATAATGTTACTGTAATGGTATTTATGATAACGTAGTGGTTTTTGTAACCGTTTTCTTCACTGTCATTGTCATGATTCCAGAACGCTGACGTTATTTTAGCGGTTTCGTTACGTTATCTCGAGGGTTTCGTTGTTTTTTTTGAGCGTTATTAGTTTGGGTACTTAAAAAAAAACTATAATGTTTCTCATCTTTACTGTAGTGGTTACAGAACCGTCTCGTAAGATAATCTTGTTGCCCTTCGTAACGGTATTGTATTGGTTTCTTATCTTTACTGTGGTTACCTTACCATACATTTTCATTGAAAGACATTTTTTTTTTATTTTACAAAACAGTTCAGCAATTTTCATTATATTTGAATATTAGTTAATAAATGTTTGCCTTTCTCTTTCAGGTATGTGAATTCAAGTTGCTGTGTGGGGCATTCTGGACGTGGAGTGAGTATTTGAAAAAAATATATATGTTTTTTGCCTTTGGAATATATAAGATGTGTCTTGGGGGAATAGTGTAGTGGTCACATGCGAGTCACGTGTTGCTGGAATGGGAAAGGCAGGTAAGAGAATACCTGATGGTGTGCGACAAGGTCATCAGCTGGTGGAGAGCAAGACGGAACCCGTGGGTTCTTAATGTATATCGATGCGTGTTCAGAAATGGAAGATTGAGTAAAGATTCCCTTGCGTGTGTCTCCTTTGGCGACGTTTGGGGTATGGGCAGCCCTGCTGTCGGTGGTGATGTGAGTGGGGTCATCTGGAGGTCTGTGATGGGAACTCCCGAATGGATCCGGGTAAGGGAGGTGCGATAGGGCAGGTTTAGCACAGGTGTGAGGGACTTTTTAGGTTCAGGGCAAGAAAGATTTCATTGGCCGTATGTAGTGTTGACTGATGGTAGACTTCTTGCAACAGCAGTAGAAAAATTGGAGGTAATTCCCGTTTATGGTATGGTGTTCCTTTATCAAATGGTACGCGGTACTTATAGTAGGTGGTACGCGGTACTAGGCTTCAGCTGGTTGGGTACATAGTCCACGATGACGTCAGCCACAGACCCTGTTATGTAGATTGCATTACGAACTGGACTTTTGTTTTTTTTATGACTTCTTCCATAGAAAAACTGTTCCCTTATTAATGTCTTCTTGCTGGCAGGTGCCGCCCTTCTTCCCTCTTCCCTTTATCAAACATTTCCTCTCGCTTTTTGCCATGCTGTCTCTCCATTTCCTCCACCTCCACCTCCTCCTCACCGTTTCCCGCATCTGCCTCATTCCCTCTTCCTCCTCCATCTTTCCCCTACCCCCGGCGGCCACCAGCTGGTCGTAGTAGGTAGGTAGGTAGGTGAAGGGAGAGTGGGGTGGGTGCGTGCAGCGTCGTGTCCTGGTGAGCTGGGGCAACATGCACGGTGTGGCGTAGCCTGTTATTACCCCCCCTACACACCCCGCGGGCCTCGACCCTCTCTTGTACCCTCCCGGGCTCTCTACAACCCATCACATACCCGTCCATGGTCCCGGTGGGTGTAGAGAGTGTGGTCACTAACACCCACTAACACTCCTCGTGAGGGTGTAGCTGCTTCTCCACACCCACGCTGCTGGTGGGTGTAGCCACCTACCCACCCACCTATGTGATGGATTGACCGTCGGTCGAGTTCCTGTAAACGTTGGCGACATCTGGGAGGTGGAGGTGCCAGCCTTTTGGTGTCGGCGAGCCGTGCCTGGCCTAACTAGTGCTTTCCTCTGGCACCAGCTTGATCTGCTTGCACCGGCTGCACACACCCTTTCCCCCTCCCAGGCCGCGCGCGAACCGCGGAGTGCCACTGTGGATGGAGATGGGGTGGCTGTGCGGAGTCTGGGGGTCATTTCCCGGGAATGTGATGGAGAAGCAGATCGAATGTGACAGGTGATGAGGGGATGACGGTACTCGAGCGGTGGGAGCGTCTTGTGCTCTGATGCCTCACACGGACGCCACTCAGCTCCTCACACGAACACCACACTTGTGGTGGGACACCTCACACACTCTCTCTCTCTCTCTCTCTCTCTCTCTCTCTCTCTCTCTCTCTCTCTCTCTCTCTCTCTCTCTCTCTACACACACACACACACACACACACACACACATATATATATATATATATATATATATATATATATATATATATATATATATATATATATATATATATAATCTTCATTGTTATCTCCTGTCTTTCGCCGTAATAAGATGCGACAGTTTGGGGCTAAAGAAAGACAGATTCGTGTGTTGTGTCCGGGCAGGGTGAGGGGTGGTGGCCGGTCCAGGAGTGAGGGTCTGTTGGCGTGTTTCGTGCCAGGCAGACCCACCCCCACCTCTTACCAGTACAAACAAACCTGGCAAGGTTATCATTACCCTCCTCCCTAACACCCCCGTCCGCCTTCATGATCACCCTCCTCCTCCTCCTCCTCCTCCAACTCCCTCCTCTCCCCGCGCCCTCCCCATCTCACCGTGGTGGGGCCACGGTGGGAAATATCTTTACCTGATATCTGTCTGTCGGTAGCATTGGAACGCCACGGCCGTTATTCCCGACGTATTTTTTCACGTCTCAGCACCCACCTCTCTCCCCTTGTCACTACCCTCCTTTCCTCCCTAATACTGCTTTCTTGTCTTCGAATCACCCTTCCCTCCCTCAGCATCATTCTCTTTTATTTTTCACCCCCCCTTCATCGCTTTCTGAAACCGCCATATCATTTCCCAAACTCCCCTCACCCTCTCAAGTGCCCCTGTTCTCTGGATGAGCTCTCCTTTCCTCACTACCGCTTCATACCTTCAACTCTTCCTCCCCATCCTGAACACCTCCCTCTTTTCTTAAACACCTCCTTCACGATCTGAAGCATCCCATTTGCCTCCCAGAATACCCACACCCGTCCTGAATATGCCCTTCCTTATTCTGGTATGCCCCTCCTTAACACCTTCTTCCTAATCTTACAACACCCCTTCACCCCCTCCTCAACACCCCCTTCTTCTCGTCCTAAAACTCCCCCCCCCCTCCACCCCCTAATTTATCCTCACTGCCCAACCTTTCCCAAACGTTTTATTTATCTGTCTAAAAATCTTCTTCCCATTTCCAACACTCACTCCTTCTCAGTGCCTCTTCGCTTCTTCCAAAGCGCTCCTCCTCCGCCGTGTCTATTCCCACTCAGCGCCCATTTGCACTGAAAGTCGGATATGAGATTCTGGCACTAGCGGCGTCGTGCTTCATATGTTTGTCATCAGATCACTTCTTACCACATCACACACACACACACACACACACACACACACACACACACACACACACACACACACACACATACATACATACATACATACATACATACATACCCTCATACACCACGTAGTAATGTGGAAATAATGATCATACTTTTAATGATAAGCACCTAAAGAAGAACAATTACAAGACGAAATGAAGCAGTAATTATAATTACGGTATACTGTGTCAGCAGTAACAAGAGCACTCGTAATGTTAATGATTCCGGTAATGGAGTTAATGTAAATGATTGCGCGGTAATGACGATAATCTACCGAGCCCCGCATAATCTCCGGGCCGGACCTGCGATGGTCACGGCAGAAGTAAATCTGGAAGGCATTAGTGTGCGTGATGTATCATGGCCTTAGCCACAGCCAGGCACGCTAGTGGAAGGTTCCCGCCAGCTGCCCCGTGGGGGTGAGGCTGCACCCACCGACCTGCCAAGGGTGGGTGTTAGAGGGGGTGGGGGCCGCCTGCTCTTGGTCCTGGGAACACCACCACCATCGCTACACACACACACACACACACACACACCAGGCTTATAACTGTAGGCAGGGGTGGCACGAAGGGTGGAGGGTGATTTCCTCGTAGTCATTTTGTCATACAGTCTTGACAGACACGCCGCGGCCCAGGATGGAAAGGATTGACGGCTCTATGGTAAGGGAAGGACTTGGAGACGGAGGAGGGAGACGCAGGGGAAGAGGTAGTGTTAAGGGAGGGAGACGACGCTACCGTAAGACGGGTGAAGTAGAGGTCTTCAGCAGGTCTTTTGGCTGTGGGGTATTCCTGTCTTACAGGAATGCGAAGAGAAGGACATAGAGGAACGGCACTCCATAAGAATGAATAGAGTGGACGTAGGGAGGGAGAGAGGAGCTAGGACGAGGAATGACAGGTATTTGGATGAATTTCATCCTGCCAGTCGGTTTTAGTTTGCCGTGTGTCGAAGTAAGTGCTGGAGGGGGCGTGTATGGCCCATGCAGATAAACTTGTGACGCAGGTCCTTCCCTCTGTAACTGCTAACTCATTTATCTTTAGAGTTTCACCTACACGGAAGAAAAAATAAAGAAATGTACCGGTGCGTATTTGGCATTTCATGTACTGCTGTAGTATTTGAGAATGTTTGCCTTAGTAGTTAGTATTATGATGATTGTCTTTATTTATCCACCTCTTCCGTAGGTTTAGCAGTCTACATGAATTAACCTTTTGGTTTTCTTAATATTTGCCGAATTGTGTCATATTTTGATACATTCGCCTCTGCTGTGTGACAATGTTTGCATTAAGAGAGGTTCTCGTGTATGTGTGTCTTTAACTGTAGCGTCATATCAGTGGACTGTGTATTACGAAGTGTCATTTCTGTTTTGTATGTCTACCAGTATTTGTGTATACATTAGTCAGGCTAATTCTTGTATTTGCTCGGCTTTGTGTGTGTGTGTGTGTGTGTGTGTGTGTGTGTGTGTGTGTGTGTGTGTGCGTACTTGAATCGTCCATCGTCTACATCTTGTATACATTGTGTGCCTTGCGTCGGGAACGGTGTGGAATTCTCTGGTGACCTCACAGACGCGGTACGCCGAGGGTACAACCTCTCGCCGGTGTCATGTTGCTATCGAGGACAAATCATTCCCTGAGGTCGTGTGTGTGTGTGTGTGTGTGTGTGTGTGTGTGTGTGTTGGTCGTCTTCTTGAGATCCCTTATAGTGCCGACATCACGGATGGTGTTTCCCGGTGGGCCCTTGTCTTAGTCTCGGCTTCTCAAGGTGGTCTTATAAAGGTCGTCTCCTCTTGGGTCGTTTTCTAGGTGTTGGTATGTCGCAGTAGCCTTCGCAGACCATGTCTGTGGGTAGTGTCTCCTGGTGACCTCCAGTTCTCCCTGAAGGATCGTCTTTCCAGGTCGTTTTCTTGGTTCGTATCCCGGGTATCTCTTGAGAGGGTCGTACTCTCCTAAGGTCACATCGTAGGAATCATTAATGGCTGTTGTCGTCTCCTGTGTACTTGGATTGCCTACTGGGGGTCGTTTCCCTCGTGTGCCCTCTTGAGACCGTCTCCCGACGATGTCTTTGGATCATCATCGGAGTTCTCCCTCACACTCTTGCAACGTCTTCCCTGACATCCACAGGTGGTTGTCGACCCGAATCTCCAAAGGCAGAGATGTTACAGGAAGAGGGAAACACAAACAGAGGAACAGAATTCCACAGATTAGCTATTTGAGGGAAATTAGGAGGTCATCATAACGGTCGCTCGTCTTGTGGATCATTAGTAATGGCTTTCTTCTGGTCTTAGAAGAATGATCTTCTGTTGTCCTCTTGGGTTATCTCGGGGTCGTCTTTGATGGTTGCCTTCATCGTCCTCCTCTTCTTCTTCTTCTTCTTCTTCTTCTTCTTCTTCTTCTTCTTCTTCTTCTTGGGGTCGTCATATTGAGTCTCCTTGACCGCATAACACTACCACAAGTTCCTCTCACTCATCCTGTGGTGCCTCGTCTCTCGTCATATTGAGTCTCCTGGACTGTATAACACTCCCACAAGTTCCTCCTCACTCATCGTGTGGTGCTCGTCTCTGGACCTTATAACATAATGTCCCACGAGTTCCTCTCACTCAGCCTGAGGTGCCTCAGCTCTGCGAAGTCTCATTCTAGACCCCCAGGACACCTCACGAACTTCATTCAATTCATTTCGGACGCCTCGCTCGTCAGTTCTCCATCACTCGGCTCGAGATGTATTATTCGGTAAACTTCCACAAAAGGTTTACAAACCTCTGCAAGAGTTCACTCTGGCCTCTCGCCAGCTCATCATATACTGTATAATTAGAAATAAGTTTGTTGTGTACTCTTTTCTTCCCCTCGGTTGATTTTCTAGTTACCTCGGAACATTTGCATTATTTTGCTCTTTAGATAATTAACCAGTTGTTCATGTTTTTTTTTTTTT
>NC_092252.1:10987111-11014611 GCF_036320965.1 Panulirus ornatus | reverse complement strand
CCTGCGTGTCGTAAAAGGGGAGGGGGCAGCGGAGGGGCTGGAAATTTTCCCCTCCAGTTTTTTACTTTTCCAGAAGAAGGAACAGAGAGGGAGGCCAAGTGATGGTTTTTCCCTCTTAGGCTCAGTCTTCTGTTCTTTACGCTTCCTCGCTAACGCGGGAAACGGCGAATATGTATGAAAAAAAAGAATATATATATGTATATATATATATATATATATATATATATATATATATATATATATATATATATGTATATATATATATATATATATATATATATATATATATATATATATATATATATATACACTGAATGTTATTCTCAGTGTACTTGCGAACTCTTTTACTTAATGATGGGGTCTTGTTTGTGGAACTGTTTTTATGTTGTTGAAAATAATTGTACTCTGGAAGCGATGGCATGTGTGTGTGTGTGCACACAGGTGTGGCAGACGAGCCCTGGATATACGAGGTTAAGATTAGATGAACCTGGAGGAGAGAGAGAGAGAGAGAGAGAGAGAGAGAGAGAGAGAGAGAGAGAGCCGCGTTATCTCCAACCAAATTTTTGTTTGCCTCCCACCCGGGTTATATCTCACGAACTTACCTAACACTGTGGCCGCAATTACCATGGGAACTGTGCCCGTAGCGACCACAGTTCCCACTACTACAGCGTCCACCACCGTGTAAGATACCACAGCCACCCGGAGCAGCATCAACCAAAGCCACCACCACCACCACGGCTCATGCGAGTGTGGCTGGGAGGCCTCCACTAAGGCCTATCAAGCGTGACGTTAGTAAGGCGAGTGTGGTGGGTGAGAGAGGGACTTGTGGACATTCTCACTCGACGGGAGTTCCCACCATAGTCGCACACACTGCCAGACCCATAAACACACTCCCGACACCCCTCACATACTGATAGAATCTTGACCCGGAGCACCTGTTGTCTAGCCCACTCCAGTTGAGGACTGAGCAGTAGCACCTGTTGTCTAGCCCACTCCAGTTGAGGATTGAGCAGTAGCACCTGTTGTCTAGCCCACTCCAGTTGAGGACTGAGCAGTAGCACCTGTTGTCTAGCCCACTCCAGTTAAGGATTGACCTGTAGCACCTGATGTCTTGCCCACTTCAGTTGAAGACTGAGCAGTAGCTCCTGTTGTCTAGCGCACTCCAGTTAAGGATTGACCTGTAGCACCTGATGTCTTGCCCACTTCAGTTGAAGACTGAGCAGCAGCTCCTGTTGTCTAGCCCACTCTAGTTGAAGACTGACCTGTAGCACCTGATGTCTTGCCCATTTCAGTTGAGGATTGACCTGTGGCACCTGTTGTCTTACCTACTCTAGTTGAGGATTGACCAGTAGCGCCTGATGTCTTGCCCACTTCAGCTGAAGACTAAGCAGTAGCGTATCATAGCGTATCTACGCCACTTAAGTATTGACCAGTAGCACCTCTTAGCTTATCCGCCCCCAGCTGAAAATTGATTAGTAGCGCTCGTCCGGTGATTGACTTCGGTTGAATGTAGAACTCGTTAGCTTATCCACTCCCGTTAAATCCTGACGCATTGAGCTTGGCAGTTTATTCATTCCGGTTGAATATTGACCAATAACACCAGCTACGTGGTCTGCTGCCGTTGAATATTGACGAATACCACCCACTATCTGATCAACTCCCGGTGAATATTGACCAGAGGCGCCCAGCGGGTCGGTGATGTATCAGGCCATGTGGAGCAGGGTGGGAGGGAGCTAGTGTGTGTGTGTGTATGTGTGTGTGTGTGCGTTGCTTTTCCTGTGAACTCGTCTGTGTTAGAGCCTTGTCTAGTTGGTGGAGGTCCACTAATTAATTACACTGGACATACCGTAGTCATAACGACTAGAAAGTGGATCAGCGACTGTGATGGAATATCAAAAGTCGCTCAAGAAGTCCTGCGTGAGGACGTAGCGTAGGGCTAATGATCGCACGTCAAGATGATTCTAAGAGCAACGTTGACGTCGTCATGAGACAAGTGATTCACTGTGGTATACTCTGCCAGGGGTAGGCATGAAGAGGTGATTCCTGTGGTATTCTGCCAGGGGCAGGCATGAAGAGGTGATTCCTGTGGTACTCTGCCAGGGGCAGGCATGAACAAGGGAAGGTGGCCCCGGGCTGCTGTAAAAGCTGGGAGTGGAGAGTGTAAAGGAATAGTTTGTTTTAAGTTATCTCTCCGTTCGTTAGTTACGACCAGCGTGACGTATGTCGGTAGAGGGCGTCAGTTACAATGGTAGGAAGGAAGGAATCGTAAAAAAAATGTCATAAGTCAAGTGAAAATATCGAGAAATATGAAGTTTGGATTATTTTTTGATCAGTAAAGAAACTCCTTATGGCTTTTTATGCGGACTGGTCGACCTAACGCTATCTAAGATGCATTGTTGAGTTGGAATTGGTCAGTGGATGATGAAGTAGACATTTTCTGGTTGAGGTGACCCATCACAGAGGGAGAAGGTATGATCAGTACCACGGAGGGTATACTTGGGTATAATAAACTGATAAAGTATTACTTTTTCCACTGATGTACTGATATCAACCTTCATCCTTCCCTCGCCCATCATTATCAAACCTTTCCTCCGCACCCTTCCCAGAAAACCCACCCTTCTGTTCAGTCCTTCCCTTCCCACCATGTGTATTAACCATTTCCTGCCCTTCATGTCAGTCCTTCCCTTCCCCTCTCTCTCTCTCTCTCTCTCTCTCTCTCTCTCTCTCTCTCTCTCTCTCTCTCTCTCTCTCTCTCTCTCTCTCTCTCTCCCTCTCTCTCTCTCTCTCTCTCTCTCTCTCTCTCTCTCTCTCTCTCCTTCATGTCAGTCCTTCCCTCTGTCACCCTTCATGTCAAGGCCTCGCTACTGGCCCCAGATGACCTGTGCACTGTTTCCCAGATCACCACAAACTAATCCCTTCCTACACTTCATATAAACCTAAAGGAGCTTTTATACACCGCAAGAAAATTGAAGTTTCTGAAATCTTTCAGAAACTCTGGGTTCGAATCGTAGCCAAGTCTGTTAGTGATTTAGATCAAGAGCTGAAGATAAGTTTTCCTACATACATACATACAAGTAATTTCGTCGTCATCCCTGTGTCTCTGATTAAAGATTAATATAATCCTGATAAGTCATCCCTGTGTTTCTGATTAAAGATTAATATAATCCTGATAGAAATTAAATCTGACAAATTCATTGCCGTGGAAGAGTTATCGCAGGTGCCACCAGCCGGCACGTATCATATATAGTTTATGCAGTGACCAGCCTTAAAGATGACAGGGGTAGGGGTCTCCTTGTCTCCACAAATACCACAGCAAAACTAATTGTGTGGAGGAGAGGCGGCATGGTGCGGGTACCCCTAACTATATAGCAAGGCAGACGGGCTATGTATACGTATACGTGACCTCAAGTCGTTGGTCGTTTGCATGATGCAACATTGGAGCGTTACGTTGCCCCGCCGCCCCCTCACTTCGGCAGAGTGTGCCATGCCTCCCATAACATCGGCCGACGTTACTTGAGCCTGACGCTTTACGTTTCAAGAAATGGTAAGAACTTTCAGCTCCCGAAGTTTGTGGGTTGCACATTTGCCTTGCTAATGTCAAGCAGTCACAGTGCGCAGCGTCTATGAATATGCAGGAGCAGATGTGTGTGTGTGTGTGTGTGTGGTTGCCACCGGCGCGACTCTTGTGGCTGACCTCGTACTTCCGCCTCTGTAACCCCGCCATGACCCCAGGTAGTTTGAGAGGGGCGGGCTCTCTCTTTGGTTGGAGAGAGAGAGAGAGAGAGAGAGAGAGAGAGAGAGAGAGAGAGAGAGAGAGAGAGAGAGAGAGAGAGAGAGAGAGAGAGATTTTGGACTCGTTCGATCTCCTCGTCATTTCCCGCCGAAGTGAGAAATACATCGGTACCTGAATCGTGTACAGGAGGAACAAGTACACGTCTGGTTGTCACGGGGTTGTAGTCGGGGAATACACGAGACATGGCTAACACCCTTACACACGGCCAGGATCTCCCTCGTATTGTATCTGACCCTTCCTTCCACCAGCCTCGTCATCTCCTACAGTCCTCAGCAGTTCGTAAGGCGCCACGCTCACGTAGTCGGAGTGCGACTCGCTCTGACCCGTCTTACAAGTGTAGAGAGAAAACTTCAATGTATTCCGTAAGGTCAGAGTCACTATGATGGACAAGTGGATTATCGGAACTTTTTTTTTTTTTTTTTTTAGGTGGGAAAATTTTAATACTTTTTATGAATATTTTGGGCTGATTTGTATTTTTTAAGACACTTTTATACAAATGGTTTATAGACAGTCCCGACGTCGTAAGCAAGGTGAGGGTTACGGTTTCTCTTCTAGGAAATATTATAATCTAGTTTATAGAAATGTTTATCAAGTGAGTAGAAAGACGCTCTTCAGAAATTGATAAAACTTTCTAATGGAAGTAAGACTGTTTAGGAATCATATATATATATATATATATATATATATATATATATATATATATATATATATATATATATATACGAACCTAAGCCAGGTACCCATTTTATTGATCAACTCCGAAAGAAAAGGATGAAGAGCTGGATTGACTGTGGGCCAAATTTCACAGCAGGGATCTGAACTCCCTGTAGGTGAATTCATAGTCGGCAACGGTAGCCACAACGCAGTGGAAGCCTGTACGTGTGATACGCTAATACAGCTGAAGTTAACACCATTGACCTGGGATTTAGCTAGGCAGTATGTGGCAAACAACCGATACCTCCCTCACTGTTGTATCATCTTTCTCTGTGAAACCGTTTCCATTGGAGCGTTTTCTGCTGAGATCAGGCACTGCGTGGACACGTTGTGTGGCCAGAGATTATCCTTTTAACAGGTTTCTGCTGCGAGTCTTGTTACCCTAGTGTGCTGTTACAAAAAGCTGCATGTGGTCATCTGTCATGGTTGTCAGATAAAGGTTCTTGTCTGTCATCCCTCATCCCGTAGTTAAGGCCGTGTCAGAACCGAGCAATCATTGATTTCATTGATCACAGCTGAACAAGTGTATGGGACTTCCTTAAACTACTACTACTACTACTACTACTACTACTACTACAGGTACTACTACTACTACTACTACTACTACTACTACAGGTACTACTACTACTACTACTACTACTACTACTACTACTACTACGACTACTACTACTATTACTACTACTACTACTACTACTAGTACAGATACTACTACTACTACTACTACTACTACTACTACTACCACTACTACCACCACTACTTCTGCATTTGAGTGTTAGGTATCGTAAATCTGGGCGCATGTAGAGGGCAAACTATTCATCATCATCACGGCTGCTCTGCCCATCTCCTCCCCTCACCACCCATTAATAACTTGCCTCCATCATTATTTCTCACTTATCATCTCTTCACACAACTTGGATTTCCCTCACGGTCTTTCGCCTTGTATTTTTCAACCTGGCTTATCTTTTGTGTAATTAAAATTAGCTTCTCGTTTTCTCTGAAATTTTTTTGATGGATGCTCGTGTGAGAGTGAATATATTTTCACGTACGTAGGACATGGCCAACCACAGGATTATGCAGTGAGGGGGAACGAGACTTGGTGAGAACAGGAGGCTAGTTAAGGAGACCATGTTTTGTAAGTTGTTCCATTCTTGCATTCGACCACAAAACACCTCAGCTGAGGAAGCACAAAAAGACAACAGAGAAGGTAGAGTGGAAGGCAGTAATTACGGTACTAGAATTAAGAGACTTAAATTACAGGGAAAGGTTAGAGGCCTCTAATTTGCCCACCTGGGAAGAGAAAAGAGTGAGGGTTAACTTGATCACAACCCTCAAGTTTTTAAAACAGATTAATGGCAGACGAGTGAGCAGTTCTTTTGAGAGATGGAGGAGACAGACAACCAGGCGACATCACATGAAGTTGAGTAAGAAATTTGAGAAAGATGTGCAAGTGACGAAATATAAAGAAAGATATGCAAGTAACGAAATATAAGAAAGATGTGAAGAAATTCTTTTCGTGGCTATAAGGAGTGGCGGGCGAATGGAATATAAACTAACTGAAGACAGTAGTTGTGGCAGACAACATAAAGAAAGATTTGAAAAGTCGTAAGGTACTGGAGAACGTTCAAGAGATGGGGGGCTCCACCAGTTCAGAACCCCCCACTCGCCGTATAGTACACAGTAATTCCACCACCTCCAGATCCCCATTTACCGACCACCCCTAACCTAAAGTGAGGGGTTGAACAGCTGGGTTTAGCTGTGCGCTGTGGTGAAGCTTGACGCATAACGCTAGTCGTGCCGTAGCTTTAGAACCGCTGGACCAGACGGGAATTTTAGGCACACTGTTGGGATAGTTGGTGCGTCTCTGGTTGTCACCGTTGCCGTCTGTGTCATAGTGTGTGTGTGTGTGTGTGAGAGAGAGAGAGAGAGAGAGAGAGAGAGAGAGAGAGAGAGAGAGAGAGAGTTTTACTCCTGTGTTTGTATCACCTATTGACGTTGTGGACATGTGTGTGTTTGTGCATGACGGTCTGACTGTCCCTTTCTGTGTGTGTGTGATTGTGGAAAGAGAGAGAGAGAGAGAGAGAGAGAGAGAGAGAGAGAGAGAGAGAGAGAGAGAGAGAGAGAGAGAGAGAGAGAGCAGCCGTGCATGTAGTAGCACTTCAGACACAAGGGGAAGGGAGTTTAGGGAGACTGTTGGATGAAGGGGCTGTAATTGGTGTTGGGGATTGAAGGGGGGAGGAGGTGAGAGTAGGGATATAGGGGAAGCCCCCACACATCCGCTCGCTCTCTCTCTCTCTCTCTCTCTCTCTCTCTCTCTCTCTCTCTCTCTCTCTCTCTCTCTCTCTCTCTCTCTCTCTCCCTCCCTCCCTCCCTCCCTCCCTCCCTCTCTCTCCCGTTCCCTTACGTCCACTTCTGGTTCCTCCTGCGTCAGCAGATAATTACTACCCCCCCTCCACCCACGTATGAATAATTAATTACAGGTATACGGGAAAAGCCGTACTTTTAAGTGTCAGGGTTGCGTTGTGTTAACGGTGGTGGTATCGGTGACTGTGGGTCACATCGGTTCGTAACAAAAGTACGCGGATTATCGCCGTAATTTACGCATTCCGTCGTTGGATTCTACGTCAGGGGAAGGAATACTTCCCGTCATATGATTGCGAAGCCGCACAGTTTCAGCCCCGAGGGTTGTAAGCACATCAAAGAGATAATTAGCTTCGTATCTCCTTCTCTTTTTCTCCTCCTCAGTGTGACGTAAGTAGATAGAGATACTACACCACCATGATGCTACACTGTCGGTTGGGGCAGTAATACGAGACTTGAGTGGGAGTAGATATAAAACGCCGTCGTATCCCTGCTGGTTGTCACGGCTCTCGGACTTCCGTGGCAACGTAAAAACCCCCCGGGGAAAAGTACGCGGCTGACGACTGAGCGCGGACGCAGAAATTATTTAAAAGATACATGTAATTGTGGCACTGGGCGTAACAGAAGCCAATTACCATGCAAATTTTGCGCAGTAATTGGGATACCGTTCGAGATTGTCGTGCATAGGTGATGGTCGAATTACACATGCCAAAAGAAGAAGAAGAAAGAACGAATTGTATGTAAATCGGGAAAGAATAAAAATAGATCGAGTTGATAACTGGGAGTAGACTGTGCATTGTACAGGAGAGAGAGAGAGAGAGAGAGAGAGAGAGAGAGAGAGAGAGAGAGAGAGAGCTGAGGAAGTTGACCATGTTCCTAATTACAGGTAACCAGATATTATCATGAGTTGTGTAATTTGAGTGTGAAAGAGAACAGTTGCTACCGAGGTAATTGTAGTCTGGGATGACGGCTTGGTTTTTCCATCGTTGGGGGGTTGTTATGACGTTCAGAGTATAAGGGGGGGGGGGGGGAGTGGTATCTTGGTGAGCAGTATCAGGGGTTAGGGAAGGGGGAGTGGGGAGAGGATGTGCCTGATACTCCTCTGGTGGACAGTATCAGGGAGGAGGCGGGGAATGGTTGTGCCTGATATTCCCCTAGTGGACAGTATCAGGGATGAGGTGGGAAATGGTTGTGCCTGATACTCTCCTGGTGGACAGTATCAGGGAGGAGGCGGGGAATGGTTGTGCCTGATACTCTCCTGATTGACAGTATCAGGGATGAGGTGGGGAATGGTTGTGCCTGATACTCTCCTGGTGGGTGGTATCAGGGATGAGGTGAGAAATGGTTGTGCCTGATACTCTCCTGGTGGACAGTATCAGGGAGGAGGCGGGGAATGGTTGTGCCTGATACTCTCCTGATTGACAGTATCAGGGATGAGGCGGGGAATGGTTATGCCTGATACTCTCCTGGTGGACAGTATCAGGGATGAGGCGGGGAATAGTTGTGCCTGGTACTCTCCTGGTGGGCAGTATCAGGGATGAGATGGGGAATTGCTGTGCCTGATACTCTCCTGATGGACACTATCAGGGATGAGGTGGGAAATGGTTGTGCCTGATACTCTCCTGGTGGACAGTATCAGGGGTGAGGGTTGAGGGGGAAATATTAGGGGAAATTGCTGCAGGAGTGATTAGGACGACAGTCGTCTTCCTTTTTTCAGTTTTGTTCTTAGAAAAGAATTTTTTTTTTGTTTTATTATGAATAGAATATCAGATGGACAGGAAGGACGCTACAGGAAGGGTTGGCCTTGTCGGAACCTATCAGCGCGAGGTTCCAACATGGTGCGGGAGATCGACACGAACAGTTTGCCGAGCCGTAACCTCACGCTTCGGCGAGACTGGCCTCCCACAAGCTGACGTACTCCTGGAGGGGTTTGGCTGTGTCGCCAGTTCACGCTGTCGTCGAGGTGTGGTGTGTGCGTCGTAAGCACTGGTATGGGTGAGCGCTGAGGAAGGAAGGCTCCAACCTCTGGGGCAGTTTGCTGCCTCATAACCTCACACTTGATGAGGTTCAGTTGTTACAGGTTGACTCCAATGGAAGGTTTGCCGTGCGGTAACCCGAACACCGAGGATGGTAACTTGTGGGAATACTTGCAGGGAAGAATAGGTGGCAGTAGACCTGATGGTCATAGATGAGGGTTATACGCCAGAGGACAGGTATAGGGTAGTATTTACCTAATCTGTACAGTTTGGGGACACGATAGTAAACCAGGAAGCCCCTGGTATGAAGTGGTTTTTCTCGGTGCTAAGTTCCAGCGAACGAGGGTTGCATAACACGGGTCCTGGTGTCTTTCCTGACCCCCCTCTCTCCCTGGGCCAGTAAAGTCTGTACCCTCTCCTTCCTCACCCAGGCACCCTTGAAGGCAGTTCCTCTCATCTGTTCATTTCCTAACACGTTCCGTATTGTTCTCAAAGGCTTCCCGTACTTGGGCAAAGACTATCAGCACTTGTTCGAATCTCCACTTGATCGCGCAGCAACATCCGGCGCCGTGGGGTTTAACGATACCCGGGAACGGTGTATCTACGAACACCAGTCACAGTGTAAGTATGGTGGGCGATGGTCGGGTGCGCAGCAGACGAACGCCAATGATGGCCTCCTGTCGCTACTTCCGGTCATTTATAAGTGTTGTTTACTCAGGGTAATGGTCGTTAATTGAGACATTATTTCCTCTGCTCCAGCGGTCGGTTGGTGATGGTGGTCGGGGGAGAGAGGAGATGGTACTGGGGGTGGTTGGATGAAGTAATGAGGGGGAAGTTATAATAGGGGAGGAGGGGTGGAGGTCATAAAGATAGAGGAATGGTTACGATTAAGGGAGTGATGGTAATGGTGATGGGGGGGAAGGGTTAGGGGTGGCAGTGTTGGAGGTGGTAGTGGTGTTAGGGGGGGTGGTTAGTGATGATAGGTTAGTGGTAGTGGTGTTAGGGGGGTGGTTAGTGATGATAGGGTAGTGGAAGTTGTTTGAGCGGTGGTAGAGGCGACGGTGATGGTAGGGAGGGATAG
Organism: Panulirus ornatus; assembly: GCF_036320965.1. Taxonomy (NCBI): domain Eukaryota; kingdom Metazoa; phylum Arthropoda; class Malacostraca; order Decapoda; family Palinuridae; genus Panulirus; species Panulirus ornatus. The sequence goes on along the minus strand of NC_092252.1, from coordinate 11,004,689 downwards.
TTGGGGGGGGGGGGGTGATGATGGTAGAGATGGTGATGGAGACTGACGTGTGTTAATGGTAGCGGGAGGAAATGGTCCATGGGAAGACCAGGGAGAAGAAGACCTGGTTGTTCTGTGGCGATGCTGTTTGACGTCGTCCTGAAATTCATGTATATGGAGACGGGACTGTGTAGCAGAAGGCTCCTCTCCATCCACTACTCCCACTGGCGTATCAGCCGGGCAGGAAGAAAGCCATGAAGGCGCGTCACGCTGAGCCAATCGGATGTTTCCCCTTTTACTATCATCCTTTGTTTTGTCAGCTAGTCCCCCGGACCAATCTTTGTCAAATTGATTCTCTTTGTTGTTGTGCGTTTCAGTCTTACCCAACAGTCTCTTATGACGTCCATAAACTTTCTGGGAGTCTTTAAGTGTAGAACATCTCGATGGTATGATTTAAGCTGTGAGGTATGGTGGGATGTGAGTCGGGTTTTTTTTTATATAACTGATTTTAACTAGCGTCCAAGAAAAAACCTTTTTTTTTTCTTTTTACTTGAAGGAAGAAAGGTTTTCAGAGAACACAGAGGATATTTAACGAGGAATGGTAACAGTGATTTCTTTTGAGAACAAAGGAAGACTGTCGTGTTCATGGGAAAGGTGGATGCAAAACATAGTGACCTAAGACTGAACTCTGACTGCAGATGGCGGAGAGTGAGAAGTGTTCTCATTTCTTTTTCTTTTTTTTTTTCCCCTCCTTGAGAGAAATCCCTCAACTTTTTTCTTAACTCTAGGGTATTGCCAACACCCATCATTTTCAAGGGCTGCTCCTTAATAACCCGTTCCATCGCTCCTTGGAGTCTTCTCAGACCAGACAGCTCGCCTGAACACGCTCGACCCCATTGTGTTAGACAGGCGGTAAATAAAGTCTCACAGCCCTCGGAACACATTGAGGAATGGGTCAAGAAATTGCATATTGCAGTCGTTTAGTGTTAGTTTACAAGACGATAATGTTATCCCCCTTATCTTCTTGGATTGAACTGTTGGCAGAGGATAGCAAGTAAAGATTTTCGAGCTTCACTGACATACTATTCTGCTGTTTTGAAGAGAATTCCTCGAACCCTGGTTCACCGACGCTGTCTCGAACAGTTCGAAAACTTGATCGAGAAAATAGTCGTGTGGCAGGTAACAGATCGTCTGCTGGCGTCTTTTGCGCTGCATGCCGCCTCCTTTATCGTAATGGAGGAAAAACGAACCTCTTGGTAGTTTATGGAAATTTGTGTTTAGGAAGTGCATGTCGTAAACTGACCGACCGACCGAGACGCTAGTTAAGAAAAAGGAAAAGAAAAAAGGAAGAAATATTCCCAAATAGCAACCCAGATCGTAAGTACCAAGGCTGTTGTTTTCTTTTTAGTAATTGTTTTACGAGAGAAGACTAACACTGTCAGCACCACATTAGGGAAATGATATTTGTCATGTTCTCTGGGAAGTCATGTGCAATCTGCGGTCAAGCTCTAGCAGCCTCCAGCATCGAAGTGGCTGGACGAGACCGCCCAGCCCGAAGTAGTGCCCTGGGGAGAACAAGACTGCCAATAATAACATGTTCCTCGAGTGCTCACTATTCCCCAGCGGGGGTCAATAATATTTTATTTTTTCTTCTCTCTTTCTCACTGAGGCAGAATACGGTGCTTGAAGGGAAGTATAGGTGTATAGTGATCTACTGCGTGTGTGTTGTGATGAAATATGCTTTCAGTTAAAAGAGCAGGGAGGCAGACTCTCTCTCTCTCTCTCTCTCTCTCTCTCTCTCTCTCTCTCTCTCTCTCTCTCTCTCTCTCTCTCTCTCACACACACACACAGACACAAACACACAGACACACACAGACACACACACAGGTCACGTTCCTCAAGAATCATGCAGGCAAGCACCCTCATTTGCCACCATTACGGCATTTTGTTTGTAGTTTTATTTAGCCGTTTGGCTTTAATGGTAAGTGTGGCTTCCAGGGAGGGAGTCGCCGTGCGAGTCAGGAGGTCTGGCTGGACGAGGGTGAAGTGTGTGTGTGTGTGTGTGTGTGTGTGTGTGTTGCGGGTTCGTTATGCTGATGTAACGACAGTTTTATTACACGCTGCAGCCGGCCACAGAACTGGAGAGAATATCCAGCTCCGTGCGCAACAACAGGAACGACCCTGGAGCAACACGGTACTACCCTGTGACCTTTAGAAGGACGACCCTTGAGCCTTGGGCACGACGGTACGAACCCCGTGGCCTTAGACCAGAGCATCAAGGGTGTGGGGTTTAGGTCTTGGGTAGGTGTTACTGGATTTCGCCTGCTCGAGGTTACACCGCGAGTGAAAAGTCACCTTCGGCCAGGCTCTTATCATTGGAAGTCCAGTCACAGCAGAGAACTTCTTACGCCAGAGGAGTCAACAATTCCCCGTTACAGGCAGTAGTGCAGCAGCCTTAAGTTGCAGGAGCCTTTCGATAGCCTTTTTGGATCGTGAGAAACAGGAAAAACGGAGTTTCCCTGCAGACGCCGATGCGAATGAAGTGTGCATACACACTTGCCCTAAGAAGAAGAGACATTGGTCTCTCTGGTGTTGGGTGGGAACGCCTCCAACATCGCCTGGATAACGAGGAGAGAGAGAGAGAGAGAGAGAGAGAGAGAGAGAGAGAGAGAGAGAGAGAGAGAGAGAGAGAGAGAGAGAGAGGAAGTTCGTGTTGCCGAACCTCTGCTGAATTGTTTTATTGATCCCTCGTTGCTCAACTGCCGAAAACGAGTGCATTGAAGTTATATTTTTTGCATGGAGTGTTGTTGATAGATTGATCTTTGTCGTGGTAGTTTGCTTTTAGGGGTTTAATGGTTTGGTTGTGGTTTAATAGGGAATTTAGTTGTTTTTTTTAAGTGAAATTCCACTTTGGTGTCCTTGGTTTCGTCTTCCTTTTTGTGTCCATAGTCTGTCCGTGTCCGTCTGTGTTGTACCCTGGTAGACCATCATTATTGGTGTTAGTCTACCAGGATACTCATGCGGTTTTACGCCGCTTCTCAAAAGTGTTGTATCTTTAATAATCACGCGGTTTATTATTAATTTTTTCTGAGTGGTTTACCAGTAATACTCATGCGGTGTACATGTAATTTGTCAAGATGGTTTACCAGTGGTTTCCATACTCGCGACTGGTGATGATATTCCTTTAGGTGTTTACACCTGATATAGTCATAAGATTTACATGATTTTTTCTTTCTTTCTTGTAATAGATTGGCTGATGATCTTGTGATTTACGAATGAGCTATTCAGTAGTTTACCCGCGATAGGTCATTGGGTTTACTGGTGGTTAACGGTTTATCGTCAGCTGTGATGGTTGTAGTAGAAGTAGTAGTGGTGGTAGTGTATTTGTGACGGTAACGTAGCTTGTCTACAAGTTGTGATAGTAAGGCACAACTCATAATAGTCCCTGGGACCTTAAAGCCCTTCAGTACGACAGTACGACCCTTTGAAAGCGATCATATGACCCTTGGGTGTGACTTCCCTAAGGTACAAGTCAAAGGCCATCGTCCTTCTGTCGTGCTCAAGGGTCGTACCGGAGTGCTTAAAGGTCGTGTTAAGGTTCGCACCACCGTGCTCAGGGGCCTTACCCTTGTTCGCAAGGGTCGTTCTACCGCTCTCAGGGGCCTTACCCTTGTTCTCAAGGGTCGTTCTACCGCTCTCAGGGGCCTTACCCTTGTTCTCAAGGGTCGTTCTACCGCTCTCAGGGGCCTTACCCTTGTTCTCAAGGGTCGTTCTACCGCTCTCAGGGGCCTTACCCTTGTTCTCAAGGGTCGTTCTACCACTCTCAGGGGCCTTATCCATGTTCTCAAGGGTCGTTCTACCGCTCTCATGGGCCTCTCCCTCGTGCGTGAGGGAATAGCGCACTACCACTGCATTTAGCGTTGCACCATGACCAACGCGAGCCCCGAGTGTGCGAACTACACGCTGCATCGGAGTACCCTCGTGCGTTCGAGCTGTCGTTCAACAGAGATGTGTCCCAGTTAACCTAACATTACTGCTTGAATAGAGATCTCCCTCCCTCCCTCCATACCCCCCCATCTTCGTTTAAGGTCCCGATCTTGCGGACTGTGCGCCGTGTCCAGGTATCTGTTAACACTGAACGTCGGTGTAGATGTGAGCCAGGAGGAAGGGGCTCGTTAGGTGTGCGCTGGGTGATTTATACCGGAGTGGTGTTGGCGTGGCGTGGCGGACGGGGGAAAGTGCTTTGTGTGCATCAGATTGTTACATAATTTTTTGACCTTTTATTATCTCTCTCTCTCTCTCTCTCTCTCTCTCTCTCTCTCTCTCTCTCTCTCTCTCTCTCTCTATCTCTCTCTCTCTCTCGTCCTCCGGTCGGGTGATGGATAACGTAACAGCGACTCCGGTTACGAGAGACACTGTTCGGTACACCCACTCACTTGTTACCGCTTCGGTCGACATTTATTGCGGATGAGGCTTCGGCAGTCCAGTCTGACCTGAGGAGAGGAACAAGACGGCAACTTGGGTCCGAGACAGTGAGCTGTAAGGGGGGTTTAGAGACCTCCGGAAGAAGTATCGAATGGTGAAGTTAAGATTGCTGGTCCCAAGTCGGCCGTAGGGACAGATGTCCAAAACCATCGTAAGGCACGAGTAAGCTCCTACACCCGCTAGCTATGGAGGTTGGGAGAGAGAGAGAGAGAGAGAGAGAGAGAGAGAGAGAGAGAGAGAGAGAGAGAGAGAGAGAGAGAGACCTATCCGAAACCATCGTAAGGTGTACTGCGTAAGATGAGAGAAGGCCGGCCCCTCCTAGGACCGACTCGTGGAGGTAGAAGACCTCCGAAACCATCGAAAGGTCTCTCGTGTATGGAAGGACCAAAGTCTTCTAGGGAGAGAGAGAGAGAGAGAGAGAGAGAGAGAGAGAGAGAGAGAGAGAGAGAGACCTCAGTCTCATGGAGGGGGGAGGTGAGTGTGCTGGCCCCGCTACGACCCTCCTGCAAGCGGTGCCGCGACACGGCTCTGTACCTACACTTGCATGAAATTATTCCGTTTTTTTTTCTTGTGTCGATGGTCCCGGATGGGTCCCGTAGTCAGTGAATGTGAAGATATGATTAGAGTCACTGTATAAGACTTCCTGGTGATCGTAGAGTCAGTGTATTTTCACTGGTGGTGGGAGAGTCACTGCATTTTCACTGGTGATAGAGGAGTCTTACGTATTTTTACTGGTGATGGTACAGTCACTGTATATGTACGAATATTAGTATAGTCACTGTATTTTCACTGGTGACGGTAGAGTCACTATATTTTCACCGGTGATGGTAGAGTCACTGTATTTTCACTGGTGATGGCTAATTTTTCTCGTATTTGAGCAGTGAGGCAACGAATCGTTCTTGTTCCCTGGCGATCGGTCAAGGAGAAATGGAGTCGTTCAGTTGATGTTTGAGGGCGTTGACGCATGTGACCTCAGTGGCCAGGTGCGCGCGCTTGTCTACCTGTATGTAATTACCTATTTGGAATTACCGATTTGTAGAGTACGGGGCGGAGAGGGAATTCTACCCTCACTGAGCTGCATCTCTTAACCTTTTCTCTGTCTTACATTATTTTAAGTTTTTGTATTCTCTCGGCATGTACAGTTTCATCTCAGCTTATCCGTGTGTTTGCGATTATGTATTTGTGTGTGTTTGTGTGCGTGTGTGTGTGTGTGTGTGTGTGTGTGTGTTTGTGTGTGTGTGTGCAAATGTACATACTTTGTGTATATATGTGTTTGTTTGGGTGTATGATTGTTCATTTGTGCAGTGAGTGTCTGTGTGTCTGTTATCGTTGTGTGCATGTGTTCCTTTTGTGTTTAAACTTCAGCCTCGTGCTTCTGTATAATGTAAGCGATACCATCAGACGCGGGGAGCAATATATTGAACTTATTTGCATTTCCCTCCTCAAGGTAGAAATGTATATATATATATATATATATATATATATATATATATATATATATACCTTACATACAGCACTAACTCACATCGACTCTGCTGGGCGTAAATTGATTCATTGCTCTCATTTGTACTGCCTGTGTAAATTGATTTATTGTTTTCACGTGTGCTGTGTAAGAAGTATTTACGGACCTTACATATAGACGTGTGTACTTTTGTGAGTTATATCCGGGTTTGTCTTACGAGATGTAGGTGCACACATTTAAGACGTTTTAGCATCTGTGCATCATCGTATGATTACCATGGGACTAATTTTTTTTTCCTTATATATATATATATAGATATATATATATATATATATATATATATATATATATATATATATACCATAATTCTTTCATTGCCAAAAGTGCACTGTATTGATAGTGGTTTGCTCTTGTTTGTTCGGCAGTGTTTCATGATTTAGACAGTGATGTGCTTGGTATTATAGGTCGTACTGGGGTACTGTATAGCTGTCCATGGTCGGTACTGGGATTTACTGGGGTGCTGTATAGCTGTCTGTGGTTGGTATCGGGTCAGTCTGGGGTACTGCATAGCAGCCTGTGATTTGTACTGGGTATTACTGGGGTACTGTATAGCTGTCTATGGTTGGTACTGGGCCTTACTGGGGTACTGTACCGCTGTTCATGGTTGGTACTGGACCTTGCTGGGGTACTGTACAGCTGTCTATGGTTGATACTGGGCCTTACTGGGGTACTGTACAGCTGTTCATGGTTGGTACTGGACCTTGCTGGGGTACTGTACAGCTGTTCATGGTTAGCACTAAGTAGTAAGCACCTTGCCACTTTTGGTGAACGCGAGATCCTCTCAAGTCGCCAGGAGCTTCATTAAGACCCACAAAGTAGACAGAGGTCGCCTTTGAGATTACGTTCATTTCTCAGAAACGACGTGAGCGCACACACCAGAATGAAAACGACACGGAAATTACATATATAAAAAATGGCTGTGGAACATCAGTCATTGCGTCTGTGCTCCATTGAGATTCGACCGTGGCCCATTAAGGGCAGTAATCCAATTATTAGTGTTGCCACCATCACGTCTGTGCCCATTAGCAGGGGCCGCTGCCTGGCTGCCAATGGTAACACTGGGTACTGATGGGGCGTGGGTCAGGTCCCGAGCGCTGATCAGGATGCGCTGCCGCGCTCGACGCTGCCATTTCCTAGCGGTCATTGCGTGCCCTGATTGGCTGCTGAAATACTGATTAGAGTTCCCTTAATGTACCATGGGAGTCATTGTTAGTTAGTCCTGGTCGGGGACGCCTGTGTGAGAGATCTTTCGCACGGTGGGACTATTGTGTGAGAGCTGTGTCTTAACGCTAGGATTGTTGTGTGAGAGTTTTGTCGTACGCTGGGACTGCTGTATGAGAGTGCTGTCCTACGCTGGGACTGCTGTATGAGAGTTCTGTCGTACCCTGGGACTGATGTGCGAGAGTTGCGTCGCACGCTGTATGGGAGTTGTGGTACGCTGGGACCACTCTGCCACCGCTCTTTCGCACGCTGGTAGTAATGGGTGAGAGATCCGTCGCACGCCGGGATTACTGTATGAGAGCGTAGTCGTACGCTGGGGCTACTGTGTGATAGGTCTGTCGCACGCAGGGACTTGTGTGTGAAAGGTTCTGTCGCACGCTGTGGGATCCGTGATGATAGGGTTTTGTTGCACGCTGTGACGGCTGGGTTTTTTTTTCCCGACAATGTGACTTGTTTGTGTTGCTTCCGCCACACTGGATAGTGTTCTGCTGCACATCTTCACTCTTGCACCAGTGTTCTGCGGCACAACTTAGACTACTGCATTAGTATTCTGTCGCATACATAATCTTGCGCTCTGTTGGGGGCTAGAATCTCCTATATTGTTGCTGTGTCTCAACCAAAGACACCCTTGTTCGATGCTCTGTTGTACCCAGAGAGACTGTCGCTTGGTGCTCTCACACCCAGGGACATGAATTAGTTCTCTACCGCACTGTTACAAGACCGTTGTATCAGTGCTCCACTGTAATATCTTAGCGTTCTGATGCACTGAAAAACTCCTGGCTTAATGCGTCGCTCACTCAGTCTTTTGTTGATGTTCTTACGCACTAGAACTCCTGTGTTGTGATGATGGCATTGGTAGGTGGATGCTGTGGTGCTGACAGTGGTAGGTGGGTGTTGTGGTGGTGATAGTGGTAGGTGGGTGTTGTGGTGGTGATAGTGGTAGGTGGGTGCTGTGGTGGTGACAGTGGTAGATGGGTGCTATGGTGATGATAGTGGTAGGTGGGTGTTGTGGTGGTGATAGTGGTAGGTGGGTGTTGTGGTGGTGACAGTGGTAGGTGGGTGTTGTGGTGGTGATAGTGGTAGGTGGGTGTTGTGGTGGTGATAGTGGTAGGTGGGTTCTGTGGTGGTGACAGTGGTAGGTGGGTGCTATGGTGATGACAGTGGTAGGTGGAAGTTATGGTGGTGACAGTGGTAGGTGGGTGCATAGGTAAATACTGGTGGTAAAGGGACTTGTTAGTGTTGGCTGGGGCTGTAGGCGCTTGTTCGGGCAGTGGTCCTGGTGGCGGTGGTGTTGATTGGTAGAAAGTGGTAGCAGCTGGTGGGCAGGTAGGTGGTGGGGGTAAGTGGCGGTAACGGTAGTAGTGGGTTGCTGCGTACATCTGTCCTCTAAATTTGTATAGACCATTCCTTTAAGTTATAGATCCGAGTAGAGGCCTGTTTGTCTACCTGAACACCGGCGCGAAAGTAGATATTTTTTTTTTTATATATATAAATGAAGCGAGCATATTTCTTGCGTGTGGGGGAGTCGTCCATAATTCCGTCCTTCTCATGTTTCCAACGTTTATATTGCGTTCCGTCGGAGGTAGCCTAACCTCTCTCCCTCTGCTCGTTGTGCCACGCTATCTAATTCATATCAGTGTATTAGAGTGATGAAGGGAGCTGATCCATTCATCACAATTCCTACAATGGTCTGAGGGTTTTTGTGCCCCCATAAATACTGAGCGTCCCGCTTAATTAAAGGTAAGTGAATACTGGTCTTTTTGTCCTCATTCATTTTTATGTTGGGGTTCATGGCAGATGATCCCACGCACTTTGTTCTTCTGGTTTTGTGCAGGGGGAGTGTCTTCCCCTTGTTAGCGGTGCGTGGCTCAAGCTCGTGTAGGTTCGTCTGGTTCCCCGTCAATGGTGTGTGGCTCTGTTCTGTGTGGGTTTGTCTGGTCCCCCGTCAGTGGTGTGTGGCTCTGTCCTGTGTGGGTTCGTCTGGTTCCTCGTTAGTGGTGTGTGGCTCTGTCCTGTGTGGGTTTGTCTGGTTCCTCGTTAGTGGTGTGTGGCTCTGTCCTGTGTTGGTTTGTCTGGTCCCCCGTCAGTGGTGTGTGGCTCTGTCCTGTGTGGGTTCGTCTGGTTCCTCGTTAGTGGTGTGTGGGTTCGTCTGGTTCCTCGTTAGTGGTGTGTGGCTCTGTCCTGTGTTGGTTTGTCTGGTTCCCCGTCAATGGTGTGTGGCTCTGTCCTGTGTTGGTTCGTCTGGTTCCTCGTTAGTGGTGTGTGGCTCTGTCCTGTGTTGGTTTGTCTGGTTCCTCGTTAGTGTTGTGTGGTTCTGTCCTGTGTTGGTTCGTCTGGTTCTTCGTTAGTGGTGTGTGGCTTCATTCTTTGATGGCTTAACTTCCTGGTTCTTTCGTTGTTAGTCTTGTATTCGTGATCGTTGTGTGGTTTGCCTTTGTAAGTAACCGACACGACATGGACAAAACATGCCCCAGTTAAAGGCCATCTCGGGTCAATGGAATAAGAGTAAAGGACAAAGAATGTAGAAATGAATCAGCGCTCTGCTGGTGTCTGAAGGCCTGACTGGAAGGGTGCGGAGAAGAGGGAAAGACAGGAGGAGGAGGAGGACTCCCCACAGTCAAAAGGATTTAAGAGGGAGAAGCCGCTCCTTCCACGACTGGTGCAGTGGGACGGACTGGAGAAGAAGCTGTGCCGTGGGAAACAGAGAAGAGCAGAGAAACCAAAGAACATTTAGAGAATAGAGACCGCCAGTGCCCTGCTTTTCATTTTTCTGGTTTGTTTTGCTCCTGGGTATTGTTGCTGGTTTCTACATTCGTAGGTTTCTCATCTTACCACATACTTGTGTTGGTGTTTCTATTTGAGCGTCTTTGTTCCTTGTTATTGATTAAAGTCTTCCATGTGATACTTATGTTACTGATTTTTAACCCTCCCATGTATTTATCTGTCTCATTTGTTGTTAATGTTAGTTTTTTCCCAGATTTTCTGTTGTGTCTTTTTTGTTCCCGTCAATGTCTTTGTAGCGACTCTGGTTAAGTGTCAGTATTTGCAGTCCTTGATTTTTGCGTCCTTGTCGTCTAGCTGTTAATTTCTTTCCCCTCTCTTGCCAAACTCGTAGAACCTGTGGCAACGCTAGGACTCTAACTCCTGCTGGATATGCAGATATTTTCTCTTCCTTTTTTTTTTTCCTCGGTTCACCCAGCCTGGTCTGGGTTGCATACGAAGCGCGGACACACGCCGCTTCGTGGATATTTCTGGCACGGGCGCGGCACCAGGTTTTATCTTTAATATGGATCGTGGCGCGCCCGTCTTAAACTGTACTGAGATCCGCCGACCGTCCCCGGAGATGTTATCACCGAATATATGCGCCGAGTCCGGTGCGTCCGTATGATCCTCCGCTGAATCGTCTCGGGGTAAGGACGCACGTGCCTAGTCTCACGCTGCTGGGCCCGTGCGCGGGCCGTTCAGTTTTGATGGGTGTTTCGACGTGGTTCGTGTGTTCTATGCTAGACCAGGGTCTGTCGTGATGTTATCTCTACACGCCAGAATTGAATTAGGGATGAGTTACGTACAGTTGAATATACATCAAGAGAAGGATTATCTTTATTATGTAATGTAACCACCAGCGTGACTAGTAATTTTCTTTTAATGTAATTCCCGGCATGGCTAATAAAGTAATTTTCAGTTAATTTAACCACCAGCGTGACTAGTAAAGTAATTTTCTTTTAAATGTAATTCCCGGCATGACTAGTAAAGTTATTTTCAGTTAATGTAACCACCAGCATGACTAGTTAAGTAATTTTCAGTTAATGTAACCACCAGCATGACTCGTAATTTTTATTTAATATAACTTCTGGCTTGACTAGTAAAGTAATTTTCAGTTAATGTAACCTCAGGCTTCACTAGTAAAGTAATCTCTGTTCCTTAAGTATTGTTCCTCCTTGTGTGTTCTTTCATATCGATTCTGAAATCGCATTTGCTAAATATATTCTCATTTTCCTAGACTCGATGGTACTATGTCACATGTGCCATGAATATTACCCCATGGGTTTCTGTAAATAATAATAATGATGCCTGCAAATAATACATGTTCATCTTAGAGCCACTTATGTGTATGAAGTGTTGAAGCGTTCTCATTGAATAGCCATATTTAAATAAAAAAAAAAATATTAGTGATGTCGTATCTATCGTTTATATATATATTCGTGTGTTATCTATCCCAAAGGTAAACACTAAATCTTACCCCCCCGCCATCACCAGACTCGCCTCTCAGACTCACTCACCGAACTCCTTTTTTTTTTTTTTTCCTCTCTTAATCCGGAGCGAAAGTAAAGTTCAGGAGGTAACGCTCGCCAGCCATCCCGGGCCGTCGCACGGGGAACCCAGTCTTAGCGGCGGGGAGCGTGCGGGCGGCGGGGCGGCATAAGCCGTTGTGGCGGCAAGGGGCCCCATCCCTCACGCTGTGTGTACACTATGGGGGCTAGCATATAATCAGCGTGATCCAACCGATATTTATGATAGCCGGCCTGTGTGGCCTGGGCTAAGCGAAGGATTTATGCACGAGGGATTCCGCAAGAGCCCAGCAAGTCCGCTTATATTGTTGGGTCGAGTGGGTTAAAGTGCGCACTGAATACTGGAGACAAGCCATTAAGAGGGTCGGGGAGTTTTGTTCTTGATTTACTGACTGAGGTTATGAATGAACCCACGGCTATTATTGGCCCCTAACTCCTTCCCCCTAGTGGGTACGTGTGTGTGTGTGTGTGTGTGTGTGTGTGTGTGTGTGTGTGTGTGTGTGTGTACGCGTAAATGAGAGGTTAGAAGGTGAAAACGAAGATGCTTTGCCCTCGTCCCGTGCCAAAAGTATGATATATATATATATATATATATATATATATATATATATATATATATATATATATATATATATTACCTTACACAGGTTAGCCTTCCAGCAGGACATTTTCTTCCCTGATCTGTCCATGTTTGAGCACCACAGTCGGCCACACGTTGATTGTATACGAGTCCTCAACGTCCTTATTTACGTGGGGGTAATTTGCTCCCTCGCTATACGTTATCTCGGCCTCGTCATCTCCCAACAGGTAATTCTAAAGGTTATGTATTTTTTTTTTTTGGGGGGGGGGTTCTTTCATGAGTGTGTGTGTGTGTGTGTGTGTGTGTGTGTGTGTGGGTAAATGTGTGGGTGCGCTGTTATCTTTATACCTGGGGCTGGCCATCTTAGATGGTCGCATCGGCTTGACGCAAACTGTTGGTATCCGTGGCGTGCTGACGGACAGCGATTATTATTAGCCCTCTTGCGTACGATGACTTAACCCCCCCCCCCCTTTTTTTTTTTGGTTACGACGACGTAACAACCCTCTGTGGAATAACCACGACAAAAAAAGGTCGTCGTAATCATTATACTCTGTCGGTGGAGAGGTCGTACTCCTGCGGGGGTTTCATGTGTAGTCATAGTCGAGGGATCGTCTCGCTGAATCCATCGTACTTCATGAGTAAGGTCGTCGTACATCAGAGGACGAAGCGTGGAACGACAGTGGCAGCAGACCCCCCAGCGACCCAGTCGTTAGGGTAATTAGCGATGACGGTAGCTCCGTGACCAGGATGGTGGTGTGCGTCCTGATCGCTCGACAGGCGGAGGCGTATTGTGTTGTGTTTAGGGTTTATAAGCTGGGCCTCGCGCTGGTGCAACCTTACGATGGTGTGTTCCTTCACTCCCCAGGGTATACGGTCTGGGAGCGTACTTTACGCACTGTATACTACAGTATGGTTTGGAGGGTCTTTTACCCCACACAGCTCAGTCTGGTACCTTACGGTTACCTTACCTTACCTTGCCTTACGGTTACCTTACCTTGCCTTACGGTTGCTTTACCTTTCCGGCTACCTTACTCTTGTTCCGGAGGCCTTCATCTCCCAGAGGCTCTTGTCTGGGACCTTACTATACGTACCGTATACCACTGGTTGGTTTGGAAGGTCTACTACCCACGCAGCTCGATGTGGACCTTCCGTATACCTCACTTTGGTCTGGGAGGTCCTGTACCCCCTACATCTTGGGTTAAGGGACCAAGCTGTCCTATTATTCCTTTCCCAAGTCGGGCTGTTGGAGGCAGCGGTTCGCAGGCCCTACGTATGATCTGATGGTCTCCCCACAGACGATACAGTGTGATCGTAGTTGTAGTTGTTACCTGCCGAAAGGAGACGAGAGAGATTGTTGGGTAGCTCGCAACAACCTTACACACACACACACACACACACACACACACACACACACATACACACATATATATATATATATATATATATATATATATATATATATATATATATATATATATATATATATATATATACAGACAACGAGAGTATCCAAAACTTATTATGTGGACAAGAAGGTGAATTGTTTACAAATTTTATCAACAATAAAGTTGTCCAATTTGTATAGACCTTCACTGATATATATATATATATATATATATATATATATATATATATATATATATATATATATATATATATGTGTGTGTGTGTGTGTGTGTGTGTGTGTGTGTGTGTGTGTGTGTGTGTGTGTGTGTGTGTGTGTGCGTACCATAAATATTGTGTCCAGAAAATAATGGAGTAGAACGGTATATTGTGTGCGTATTTTCTCCCCCACACGTTTATCTACTTATCTCCATACGGCTCTGTTTACAAGAGCGTCACGGAGCTTGATGAATCACTATGGTCGAGTATCTCCCGCGGGACACGTGGACACTTGGCCCCTCTTGCCGGACCTTCACTACCCCCAGTAAAATTGATGAGCTTAAAACCCCTTTTTTGCCGCGAATTATAAACCGTTTTGTCACGATTTACCGAGCTGGAGGTGGAGTTGTCAACTGATAATTACACATGATGAGAGGGGCAGTGCTGGTGTGTGTGTATGTGTGAGGGATGGGGACTCGTAATTGGTAAGTTTGTGTAGTGTGTGTGTGTGTGTGTGTGTGTGTGTGTGTGTGTGTGTGTGTGTGTGACGTCGTACGAGCCAGAACACAGCCAAGGTTTGCTGTCGTCAAACAAGCCGTGTTGTTTACTCTCTCATACATGCCTCGTGGCTGCCCCCTAATAAATTGCTTTAGTCTGCACCGGTGTAACTACTTGGGCGTGACGGCGTGACCTTTGGGAATGATGGCCCTGGCCTTTTGACCTGCTCCTTAAGGGTCAGGTCAAAGGTCACACCATCGCAGTCAGGGGCCGCACCGCCGTGCGCCAAGGTCTGTATAACACTGTGCTACGCACGGGGTTCAGCGTATGGGTCCAAGATCATGCATGTATGGGAACATGTGATGTGCACATGAACTTTAATGTATTATGCATGTATACGCAGTTAATGCTGTTGCAATTATGTGGGTTGGTTGGCAAGGGTTGCTGTAAGGAGTAATACGAATAAATGTATGGCATAGCTATGTTTTTTTAATCATATAGATAGAAAACTATTTTGCTCTGTGTTTATAATAGACACAAGGTACAAGAATGGAAAATACGCTGGATGTTTGGGGATTGTGTGGACGGCAGCGGTGGAGAGATGAGGTGTGTGTTTTTGTGTGTGTGTGTGTGTGTGTGTGGGTGGGTGGGTAGTTGGGTGGGAGGGAGTGTGCGGGATACGCCGGTACGGCTGCCTGGCCCCGGGGCACGCGATACGACCATTCCTCATCTGCTCGTTACGTTGTCAGCCGCGCCGCAACCTGGGAGAGCAGGAGGCACGGAGACCAGGGAGAGGCGAGGGAGGGAGGAGTGGGAGAGCAGGAGGCACGGAGACCAGGGAGAGGCAAGGGGGAGGAGTGGGAGAGCAGCAGGGACGAGGAGATGGGAGGGGAAAGTATGAGGATGGAAGGTTGACTCATGGTTGGCTAGGCGAGGGGGAACTGAGTAAGGGGAGCTGTGAGGAGCAAGACTGTAAAAGAGGGGACTTTGAGGGAGGGAGGCAGAAAGGAGGAAGATGTGAGGGAGAGGGGAAGACAATGAGGGAGGAGCAAGATGTGAGGTAGAGAAGAATACAGTGAAGGAGGAGCAAGATGTGAGGTAGAGGGGAAAGACATTGAGGGAGGAGCAAGATGTGAAGTAGAGGGGAAAGACAGTGAGGGAGGAGCAAGATGTGAGGTAGAGGGGAAGACATTGAGGGAGGAGCAAGATGTGAGGTAAAGGGGAAGACAGTGAGGGAGGAGCAAGATGTGAGGTAGAGGGGAAGATATTGAGGGAGGAGCAAGATGTGAGGTAAAGGGGAAGACAGTGAGGGAGGAGCAAGATGTGAGGTAGAGGGGAAAGACAGTGAGGGAGGAGCAAGATGTGAGTTAGAGGGGAAAGACAGTGAGGGAGGAGCAAGATGTGAGGTAAAGGGGAAGACAGTGAGGGAGGAGCAAGATGTGAGGTAGAGGGGGAAGACAGTGAGGGAGGAGCAACATGTGAGGTAGAGGGGAAAGACAGTGAGGGAGGAGCAAGATGTGAGGTAGAGGGGAAAGACAGTGAGGGAGGAGCAACATGTGAGGTAGAGGGGAAAGACAGTGAGGGAGGAGCAAGATGTGAGGTAGAGGGGAAGAATGCTTGAGTCCCATGTGGTTCACGAAGCTGAGGAAGATGTCTGGGCAAAATGAGGAGGCGGAAGATGATGGGGGCCGGTGGTGGCATAGTGAGGGACATGAGGGATTGGGGAAATGAGTGTTTAGAGACGTGAATAGCTTGGGGAATGAATAAGTTGGACGTGACCATGAGAGAAATGTGATAGGCGTAGATAATGTGATGATGATAATGGTGGTAAATAGAGATTGTTAGGCGGGAGGGTTAATGATGTGCTGGAGGAAGAGGAGGTTTTTGGAGTGACGGAAGCGCGGATGAAGATAGCCCAGGATAATGAGAGCCAGAACTCGGTAAGATTATACCTAGCATGGACGAGGACTCGATAGTTGAGGGTGCTGGGGCGGGCGCGTGAAGACCCGCTGATGATGGTGTTTTACATGTGGATGGAGAACGCCCCTCGGAATGTAGATAATGTGTATGATAAATGATAATGGTGGCGGCAGCGATGATATCGATAAAAAAAGGCAAAGAAACGCGCGCATGACCGATGTAGATAATGTATATAAATACGTGATGTTGATAGTGTACGCGAGGAGCCGACGACGGTGCTGGAGGGGAAGATGCCTAATTGGCCAAGCGTCCAGGTAACGCACAGATGATGATGACTGGAAAGGAGGGAAGGAGGAGGTGATTATGGTGCTGGTGGTGGACAGGTGTTGATGGGAATGATGATGGCAAGGTGTGTGTGTGTGTGTGTGTGTGTATATATACAAGGACGTAATAAAGATGGAGATAGTGGGGGATGAGAAGGTGATGAGGGCGCAAATTAGAACGTAATGGTCACAGGGTGAAGGAGCGACTTGATGATAGTGAGATAGTGTGTTGAAGGACGTAATGGATGGTTGTGATATGATAATTATAGCGTCGTGTCAACGGTAACATTGATGATGGTTGATGAGGTGGCCTTCCCCAGGTGAGAATGATTACATTGCGGGCTGAATGATTGCGGTGGAGAGTAATGAGTAATAAGGGCATGTGCTTAATGAGATTATAACCTGATTTATAAGAAACTCCTTTTAAGTGAGGTGTATATTTTTCTTGTATGCATGTCCTTCTCCTTGTGTAATAAGTTACGCCGCTTATTAGTCTGTAATAAGTTTGGTAACGTGTGTTTATGTTTTTTATGTATTGCGTACGTATTTTTGATGTCTTGGCCTGGGTATTTGTTTGGCATAAGTGGGTGTGTTTTTTTTTTTACGTCTGGTATGTGTATCTGTTTGGTATATATGCCTTTGTGTATGGACTGTACGCCCGAATTTCGTATGTGGTCACCTGTGTCATGTGTGCCCACTTGTTATTTTTGTGTGTCTGTGTCTGTAATGTTTATCCCCCCCCCCCTACACGCACACGCACACACTTCTTGATATGTGTTTTTGATGTCTGAACGTGTAGTGTGATGATATAATTGGAATTTGCAGAGAACGTCTTCTACTCGCAGGATAGAGACATTATTATCTTTTGTGATATCCTGTCTGCATGAACCATTTCCTCAGTCATGCCATCCATGCACGGCTTGTATACCATAAGAGTACTTCCCTCATATCTTTCTTTAGAAGATTAATTTTTTTTTTCTATATTTTCCTGTATAGTTCTCAGATTGTTCTCTCCCTACCTCTGTTGATGAACTGTTCACCGTCCATGTCATCGATATGTTATAAGGAAAAAGCTTAATGGTTGTGATCAAGTCACCCCTCACTCTCGTCTCTCCCACGGAGGACGAGCTTAAAAGCGCTAACCCTTCGCTATAAAGCA